>NC_056737.1:1355907914-1356182914 GCF_019279795.1 Protopterus annectens
CCTTTCAGGAGTTGGTAGGGGAAGCTCCTTTGTGTTTGTGTTGACTGCTTGTGAGTTAGAATCAGTGTTGACTGGTATAACTGGAACATGTGATTTTAATAAAAATGGCTGAAATATAAAAACAGCTCAAATATAAAAACAACACACTTTATTAAATCATTCAGTAAGCGCTTTTGTCCTTTTACAAGACTTCTTCAGACTGATTGTAACAATTAAAAACACACCTTTTTAAATCAATCAAAAGTCACATGACTAAAATGATCAATGCCTCAGATTCTTTCTTTTTAAATAAACTTTAAAATTCTACATATCACTCAGCCCACGGGATGACAAGCAGCCAACCTTAGCTGCCACATATACTCTCTCCAGTCAAGCTATTCTTCAATATCAAAAGTATTTTCATAATTCATAATTTTCTCAAAAGCAACCACTTTAAAACTAACTGAACAATTATTTTGATTATAATGTTTACTGAGAGCATTTCTCTCATATTTGGTATTAATAGCATGCTGATACTTATAAATTCTTCTGTTTAATTCTCTCATGGTTCTGTCAACATAAAAAGCTTCACAAGAATCACATAAAACCAGATAAACCACAAACCTTGATTTACAGCAATGCCTGCCTTTAACTCTTATATTAATATTTCTAATTTTAAACTTAGTAATATCACTGAGTAAATAACTATAAAAGCTTCAGTTAAAGCACTTAAACATTCCTTTTTGTTATATTTGTTCAAGGGTAAATTTAATTTAGATTGAAATTCATTTTTAAAACTTTTCCCATTTTATAAAAAATGAGGGTTATCTTCAACAACTTTCTTAATTTCAGGAAAACTACTTAACATTATCCACTTGTTAGTGATAACATCCTTAATCATCTTTTCATCTATACTACTAGTAATCTGCATAGAAGTGCTATGTGCATTCATTTTAGCTTCTTTTGGAGAACTTTTCTCCCTCCATCTTTTCTTTCTTTAACTGCCTCATAATATTTTTCTTTGACATTTTTTTCTGGATAGCCCCTGTTAATACATTTACAACAAAGAGCTTCACTTTCTTTCAAGAAATCAGAATTATCTTGAATGAGCATATCTATCCTTTTTAGTTGACCTTTGATTATATTAAATTTAACTCCCTGGGGATGCGTGCTATCATAACTTAGATAACTATTATTTTGAACTACCTTTTAATAGAGTTAAATAGAAGTAGGACTGAAGCTATAAATGAAAAGATCCAATCAGAATATATTTTCTTAAAGGACATACTTCAATGACAACTTTGATAGTAAGTCTTGTTTGTTGCAAGATAGGCTAATTAATGAAAATTAAGTTAAAAAAAAGAAAAATTAGGAAGTTACAGAGGGATGTGGTGGATTATGAAAGTGGGTCTGCCTATCTAAAGCCTGTTTCCAATAGCAGCGATCAACCCGTAAATAAGAGACTTATGGAGAAAAAAGTCAACGCCCACCTGAGCAGAATGTGGCAGAAGAAGGTGTTAGAAGCTCTGAGCTGTTAGCTCAGAAAAAAGCTGATACTACATTACAAGATTGCAGAGAAAATGTTAGAGGTTCTGGATCTAATTTTAGAGCTAATAATAATGGCAGAGGTCAGGTTTTTCAACCAGTAGAGATTTATCAAAATACGGGAACTGGAAAGCATTCATGGGCACAAATTGCAGGCCCTATAAACAGAAGGAAATTGAGAGGGCCTCAGAGAAAGAATCACAACCAGAGATGGCAGGGTCTGAAAAGGGGACAAATCAGATAACAGGTATATTAGATAGCTCTTTTAAAATTGTGAACTTGTCCAATGTGATTTTAAGTGACTGTGCCTCTAATGCACTTAAAAAAGTTTGGACCTTTGTGCCTACTAAAAAAGGCAGATTCATAAAAAATGATAGTCTTAGAGACTATGTTAGGAGATTAAATTTAAAGTTTCTTTTTTCTGATGATATGAATACATCTTATGAGTTTTGTAAGCTGAGTTTGTTTAACCCCCCTCTGCGACCTGAGTTCAAAGCATTTTAAATACTACTAAATTACAGCTGAGAGAGATTTTTAACAACAAACTAGTAAAGAAGTATAATAATTTAACACTGAATGAGCAATCAGTTTTTTTCAAATTGTGAATGACGATAAAATGATAGTGACCAAGGCTGATAAAGGGAATGTTATGGTCATTATAGACAGAGAGATATACTATAATAAAATATTTGACATGCTTGCTGATAGTCAATTTTATAAGAAGGTAGATTTCACTGACATTATTAAGGCCTATTTCTTGATTGACTCTAGTTTAGAAGAACGGGTCTGTAATGGAAGTATTGACAATGTGACTGCTAATTTTTTAAAAACCAGAAACCCAAAGCTCAGTCAGATGTTTGGGTTGCCTAAGATCCACAGATCTTTAGACAATCCTCCTTTAAGGCCAGTTGTGAATAGCAGTAAGAGTAAGACTGAGTCTATGGCAGTGTTTGATAAATTTCTCCAAAGAGTGGTTGACAAAAGTGAATCTTTCATTAAAGATGCTTTTGATTTTAAGAACAAAATCAAAGAAGTTCAAGTGCTTTATTCAGATGTTTTGGTCACTCTTGATATTCAGTCATTATACAGTTTTACCGAATGATGTTGGAATGGACATATTTAGATCTGAGTTGATTGATTTTATAAACTGATTTCATGTGACAAAGTGGATTTGATCATGGAAATGTTGGACATTATATTGTCTAATAATTGTTTGAATTTAATTACACTTATTTTAAACAGATCAATGGAGTAGCAATGGGTGCTGCAGTTGCCACTAGCTATGCAAATGTTTTTATGAATGGCATGGTTGGGAGAAGACAAATATCTTCTGTAGTATCTATTTTGAAGACATTAATATTTACAAATGCTTTATTGATGATGTCTTTTTGGTTTGGAGAGGTGAAACTGATATTTTTAAGGCAGTTTTAGAGTATATTAATTCTGTATCTGTATATTTAAAGTTCACTTGTGAAAATAGTCTTGAAAGCCTATTTTTTTTAGATGTGACTATATACAAAAGAGAAGGTAGGCTACGAAAAAAAAATTATGAAAAGGCAATTCAAAATAATACTTATCTAAGTTATGATAGCATGCATCCTCAGAGAGTTAAAAGCATGCATCCTGAGAGAGTCAAATCTAATATTATCAAAGGTCAACTAAAAAGGATAGATATGGTCACTCAAGGTGATTCTAATTTCTTAAAAGAAAGTGAAGTTCTCTGTTGTAAATTGATTAACAGGAGCTATCCAGAAAGAATTATCAAAGAAAAATATTATGAGGCAGTTAAAGCAAGAATAGATGGAGAGAGAGAAGTGCTACAAAAGAAACTACAATGGATGTGTATAGCACTTCTGTGCAGATTACTAGTAGTGTAGATGAAAAGATGATTAAAGATGTTATCACTGACAAGTGGATAATTTTCAGTAGTTTTCCTAAAATTAAGAAAGTTGTTGGAGATAAGTCCGTATTTGTGTATGAAAAGGGAAAATGTTTTAAAAACTACTTTCAATCTAAATTAAATTTACCCCTGGAGAAATATGACAAAAAGGGAATGTTCAAGTGCTTTATCTGCAGCTCTTCTAGTTATTTACTCACTGATATTACTGAGTTTAAAATTATAAATATTAATATAAGAATTAAAGGCAGATATTGTTGTAAATCAAGGTTTGTGGTTTATCTGGTTTTATATAAGTCTTGTGAAGTCTTTTATGTTGGAAGAACCATGAGAGAATTAAATAGAAGAATTTATGAGTATCAGCATGATATTAATACCAAAGATGAGAAAATACTCTCAGTAAACATTATTAAGAAGTCTTGTAAAAGGACAAAAGCGCTTGCTGAATGGTTTAATAAAGTGTGTTGCTTTTATATTTGAGCCGTTTTGATATTTGAGATATTTTTATTATTACTGAACATGTGATTTGCAACAATCTTTATTTGAACTTGATTGTTTTTAAAATATTCATTAGTCTGATGAAGTCTATTGGGATTAAGGATGAAAGTGTTAATTAATAAACCATATTTTTTGAGTAACTTGCTGGAGGGGACTGCTTTGTTACTATATATATATATATATATATTTATATATATATATATATATATATATATATATATATATATATATATATATATATATATATATATATATATATATATATATATATATATATATATATATATATATATATATACACACACACACACACACACACACAAAACACAAACACACACACATATATATATATGTGTGTGTATATATGTACATACACACACACACACACACACACACACACACACACATCAACTTTCTGAATTTTGAGATGAAATGGTTGACGTTTTGAAACTTCGCCCCCCTGCAAAAAAAAGTATTTCCTGTTTTGTTGGTTTTTGATGTTTCTGAACATTGAATTATCTATGTATATGTGTATATATATATATATATATATATATATATATATATATACACACACACACACATATATGCCTATATATCTATCTATGTGTATGTGTGTGTGTGTGTGTGTGTGTGTGTGTGTGTGTGTGTGTGTGTGTATATATATATATATATATATATATATATATTAATTAACACTGAGGTGGCTGCTGTTTAGTGTAGGGGAGTACTCCAAACACCTCAACTTTAGAATTAATATGTATTAATCGATTTAACTATTAACATTTTGTCATTCTGAAAATCACTATTGCGTTTGTCATATTTGACTTAAATTTCTGACTTCAGCTCTAGGTAATAAGCTTGCACGTTGAAAGGCATTAACAGAACTGACCTTATGCTATCATAATTTATAAGTTTACAAGCTTCTTTTTCCCCAAATACCTAATGTGAAAGGCTCTCTGTTGCACACATGTGCACGAACAGGTACAGGTCCAGATATTTACAGAAATGGATGTCTTATCCATCCAGGCATAAATATTAAGTAAAAAAAAAAAAAAAAAAAAAAACTGAGGACACTTTTCATTCTCACGAGACACATGGCAGTACTAGTCAGATTACTAAAGGTCAGTCTGTTGGTTTTGAACCCATGTTTCCTGGTAAATTGTGGAAAACAGTTACATTTTTCCAACAGCACTAATACCTACTTATAGTCCACAAATGTCAGTAAACCCCATCCTAAAATTACAAAGGCAACATTCTGCATATTTGCATATGGAATCTATTACAAAAAAGACTGTGTACCTTTTCCTACATTTACATAATCCCTGCATATTTTAGTAATATACTGATATGTATCTGTTTCTATTCTCAAATCTTTACCACTCTTTTCTCTGTACCTTCTCACACCTCCTCTCTCCAGCTTTTCATCCTGATACAGTCTGTACACCTGCTTCACCCTGTACTCTAAACCCCACTACTTTAAATTCGACACACTCGCATGTATATACTATTGTCTTTTTCTACTCACATATACTGCTAAGTTACTTTCTTCTTCTACTCTGACTTTCATACTTCTGTTTCCATTTGTGCTCTCACTTATAAAATGTTGTCTTTTCTATATATTATTGAAATGTCATCTCTGCCAATTGTCTTATCCTTTCTACTGTCTACCCATTTTTATGTAGCAACAATTGTTTTAACTAATTGTATGTAGTAATGCATCTATTTTATTCATGTATCTACAATGTTTTAATTTGTTAAATGTATATAATAATGTGGAGCTTTTCTCCCTGGGCCTCCACTGAAAATGGGCTCCTCCAGGCCCAGTGGACTATCCCGTTCAACAAATACAATAAAAAAAGAATTAAATAAAATATGGCATCAGTCTGTCTTTATTGTGCACCTTATTATGTCTCCTTTCTACATGTTTCTCTCACAATCTATATGCTCTGATTAAAATAAATTAGCAAATAAATTATTTAAATAAATTATTTCCCTTAAATGTGATGTCTTGGCCAAAATAAGCAGCAGATATTGGAAGAAGACAATCGGGGTGGCCACGGTGGTGCAGTGGTTAGCATTGCCGCCTCACAGCAAGAGGTTCTCCGGTTCGATCCTCGGCTGGGGTGCCTTCTGTGCGGAGTCTACATGTCCTCCCTGTGGTCGTGTGGGTTTCCTCCGGGTGCTCCGGTTTCCTCCCACATCCCAAAGACATGCTGCAGGTGGATTGGACACTCTAAATTGGCCCTAGGTGTGCGTGTGAGTGTGCCTTCTGTGGAAGGTTGGGCGCCGGGCTGGCAACTCGACACCGTAAAACTCCACTGCCATTCAATGTGCGGACAGGTGATCCGCTGTGGCGACCCCTAACCGGGATAAAGCCAAAAGAAGAAGAAGATTGGAAGAAGACAATCAAAGTCAAATTCAAATTCAAAGTCAAAGTAAACTTTATTGTCATTTTGATTCACACAAGTGTGAACCAAGTGAAAGCACTTTTCTTCAGACTCAATGTACATACAATGGGTTCCGTTCAGAAGCTCGAAATACTGAAATCTTGAACTTCATGTAGTAGAGTGATTGTGTTTGTGTTGTGGATGGTGTGTTTGTGTGTGTGTGTGTGTGTGTGTGTGTGTGTGTGTGTGTGTGTGTGTGTGTAGTAAAATCGAGAAATTCAAAACTTCCAGTATTTGAGGTTTTGAATTTCATGTTTTTTAGTTTTTGTTGTTTTGTGGATTCCACTTCTTGGGCTCGAGATACTGAAATTCGAGATTTCAGTATTTCAAATTTCTGAAATGAATCCCATACCATACATAAACTACATTTAACATGATGATAATATACAAAATTCTATAAACACAGATGACAAATACAGTAATAATGAATACTTGCACTGATTTAAGAGAATGTCAGTCATTACGAGGTTATTAGCTTATTTGCACTGGAAAAATTGCACTTAAGCAATTGATTTAAGGCCTACATTTATATTGCAGAGTAAGACAGTTCAACTTGATTACTGCTGACTTTGTCGTCTGGGTGCGGGTTTAACCTTGTTACATATTGCACTATAGAAACTTTAAAGTATTGTTGGATTACTGCCTTAATGTCCAGTGTGAAGGGTACTGTTCCTAGAGTTCAGTAACCTGATAGCTAGTAAAAGAAGCTGTTTCTGAATATCGTGGTTTTGCAGCATATGCATCAAAAGTGCCTTCCTGATGTTAAATGTGAGAACTGCTTGTAAGCAGGATGAGTGCTATCCCTGGTTATTTTCCTTGCCCTTCTGAGACATCTGGACATGTGCAGGTCTTTTATGGACAGGAGGGAGTTCCTGATAATCCTCTCAGTCGCTTTAACTACCCTCTGGGGGGACTGGTGCTTGTAAGCTGAGCAGCTTCCATACCATACTGTAAAGCTGTTTGTTAGTATACTTTTGATGGTGCCCCTGTAGAAGGCTGAGGGCCATTGATGGTAGGTTTGCTCGCCTCAACCTTCACAAGAAGTGAAGCTGTTGGTGCGCCTTCTTAATGATGGCATTTGTTTTGGCTGACCACATCAAGTCTTCTGCAAAGTGCACCCCCAGAAATTTTGTACGTTTTACTCTCTCAACTGTTTCTTCATTTATTACAACTAGAGAGTGCTGTCTGTTACTCTTCCTGTAGTCCACAATTATTTCTTTGGTCTTGATGACATTTAGTGCAAGACTATTGCTATAACACCAACGTATGAACTGATTCTCTTCTTCTCTGTAGACTGTCTCATCATCATTCCTGATGAGGCCCACAGCTGTCGTATCATCTGCAAATCTGATGATATGGTTTGAGCTGTGCTTGGCACTACAGATGTGGGATTAGTATCATGAAAAGCAGGGGGCTTAGGACACATCCCTGTGGGACTCCAGTGTTTAGGGTGATGCTCTCCGATGTATTCTTGCCTACATGCACTTTCTGTGGTCTATCTGTAAGAAAGTCCAGAATCCTTTTGCATAGTGGAGTGCTGATGCCCAGTTGAACCAGCTTTCTGAGCAGATTTTGTGGGATGGCTGTACGGAAAGCTGAAATGAAGTTGATGAAAAGTAGCCTCACATAGCTATTTTTGTTCTTCAGGTGGTCCAGTGATAAGTGGAGTGCCAAAGAAATAGCATCTCCTGTGAAGTGATTGGGTCTGCATGCAAACTGGAGTGGATTGAAGTCTGCAGGTAGTTTGGATGTTATTACATCTTTGACCAGTCTGTCAAAGCATTTCATCACAGTGGAGGTGAGAGCTATGGGACAATAGCCATTTAGGCTAGAAGGTGGTAACTTCTTTGGCAGTGGTATAATGTTTGTGTACTTGAAACATTTGGGTACAATGGCTTGACTCAGTGAGTTGTTGAAGATGTCTGTGAGTACATTTGTTAGTTGATCCACACAGTCTCTCAGCACTCTTTCAAGAATGTTATCAGGTCCAGCTGCTTTCCTGGGGTTAACTCTTTGCAGGGTCCTTCTGACATCAGCTGGGTTGAGGCTGAGCTCTTCCTTGCTTTGGCTGTTGGTGATCTTCTCTGCTACTGTCTTGTTCCCTTCCACAAATCTACTGAAGTAGATGTCAAATTTGTTTAGGAATTCCATATCATCATCACACTGTGAAGACAGGGACCTGTAATTGGTTATAGACTGGATGCCCTGCCACAGGCGCCTGGGGTCCTTTTGATTGGAGAAGTGGCTCAGGATCTTTTGACTATATTTGCATTTGGCCTCCCTCATCCCTTTGTTTAATTGAGATCTGGTCAATCTGAGACCCTCATTATCACCAGACTTGAATGCTGTATTCCTTGCTTTCAGGAATTCATACACTTCACTTGTTAGCCAGGGTTTCTGGTTGACTCTTTTGAAGATGCTTTTGGTGACTGTCACATTGTCAACACCTTTTGAGATGTAACCCAACACTGATTCAGTGTACTCCTCCAGCTTGATGCATTGGTTTACTGTGGCTGCCTCCTTGCAGATGTTCCAGTCCGTACTCTTAAAACAGTTGTGTAGTGCTGAGACAGCTCTCTCTGGCTATACTCTCACTTGCTTCACTGATGGTCTCCCCCTGGTCAACAGTGGTCTATATGATGGCAGCAAGATAATGGCAAGGTGATCTGAGTTACCCAATTGGGGGTGAGGTACTGCCTTAAATGTTAGCTTAATATTTGCACAGACCTTGTCCAGTGTATTCTCCCCTCTGGTTGCAAAGTCTACATACTGAGAGTTTTGAGGTAGGACTGTTTTCAGGTTTGCCTGATTGAAGTCACCTGCTATTATATGTACTTCATCGGGATTTTGATTTTGCAAATAAGTGTTTTTCTACTTAAAATCAATTTTCTTTGATTTGTACATCTGGGAGTTAAGCCAGGAAATTCTCAGTCTCTTGTAGATGAAGAGATATAAATGGCGCATAATAGATTTCTACAATACTGCATTCAGTATCACCGGCGTTAATTATTGTGTGAGTAATTTCTTGTTTTATTTTTTCTGGATTTAAGTCATTCTTTTACAAAAACTGAGATGGCACCACCTATTCCATCATGCCTATAAAATGGAAAGGATGCATGCACATGAATTTGTGATATGTTTTACATTTTTACACCATGGCTCAGCAATGCTACAAATACCAGCATACTCCACTCAGAGGAAAGCTTCTAAATCGCACATTCTGTTATTGAATGTTTGGCATTTAGCAAAGCTCCCTTCATGTCTGATTTTTTTTTTTTTTTTAGTTTGCATATAGTTTTCTTTATTGTTGTCTTGCAAATTGAAGAGGTCTAATAAAGACACTGCAAGTTGGAAGATTTTAAGCTCAGTTCCTATACTACTTAAGGAAAGAGTGCTGTCTATGACATGCTGATGTTAGCACAGATTTAATTCCAAAATGTTGTGGTGATAGTCATGTGCCACACAAGGTAATATGAGTATTTTTATCAAAACAGATGTGTTTTCCCATCACATAACAATTTTGGTAGATAAACTCACCAACATGGGAAAAATGTTGAGATGGTTAACGAAAGGATGGGCTTTACGATGCAATCCCACAAAGTGAGGTTTTTCTTCCTTATTATTATCTACAAAAAAGTGTTTTTATTACCTGCATGCGCTTGCTAATTATTGTTCAAGTACATAACTGAAAAGTAACTCCTGATATGTGCAAATTATTTTTATTGGAGGAAACACTGTGCAGTCTAAATGCCTCTGATAGTCAAGTAGCATGCAATAAAAAGAAACTCATATTTTAGAGTTGAGGGGATGGAGATAATAATTGTTTAAGTTACGTTTTTTTTGGAATTGTAGAGTATTCAAAACCAGAAATAATGAATACATATAATGAACCAAAACACAAGATGGCAGTGCAAATCCAAATATTATGAGTACGGACACCCTAGCGCCTCAGATCTGTAGACAATGGAAGTTTTTACTCTGTAATATCGACTGAGGTTATTATTGTAATATTTCCTCCCACATTCCTAAGGCAAGCAGTAGGTGGACTGGACACTAAAAAATCAATCATAGGTGTGAGTGTGTATGCGAATGAGAGGCATAAAAGAATAACCTTGGCAGGGCTAGCCACTCGGCGGTATGAATCTTGGCTCTAGGTGATTGTCACTATTGAAGTGACACCCTGACCCCTTGTGCAAAAATGGGAAAGTGACTGTGGATGGTTTATATTGGTTGATTCTAACTGATACGTGTGTGTGTGTGTGTGTGTGTGTGTGTGTGTGTGTGTGTGTGTGTGTGTGTGTGTGTGTGTGTGTGTATATATATATATATATATATATATATATATATTGAATTTACAAACATTCAAAATATAGAATACACATTTTGTGGAAAGGTTTGTGTGGGTAAAATAAAGAGAGAGTGCACAAATGACTGAGTACACATATGGTTGATTTAAAATTGTATGTAGTATAGATAAGTAGGAGTATGCAGGAAAGTAAAGGACTGAAAAGCAACATTTCTGATAGATATAAAATTGTGTTATTTTAGTTAATGTTTGTGTGTGAGTGTTTGAAGGTCAGGGTTAGAATAAGGACTAGACAATGGGATACATTTTGTGTTGTGTATGTTTGATGTGTGTATTTTGTGTCCTTTTGTCATGTATAGTGATACTGTTAGGGAGACGATTTAGTTATGTAATGTGTAGTGTTGTGGTTAGGAGAGTAGAGGTATGGCTAGAGTAAACGTCAGGGTTAGCACACATTAGTAAGGTGTTGCAGGGGTGCTATGTGTTTTATAACACTATGTGACATTCCAAGATGGGGGTTTATCTGATATATTAGGGTGCATGTGTTTGAATAAATTGTTTTGCATTGTTGGATTGCTTTTATTTGGTTATGCTTATAACTGCTTTTTTCACTAATGCACATTTTAGTTTAAAATTAAACAAAATTCAATGCTGTTCAAAAACAAATATTGAAAAAGGACTTTAGTATGTGTAAAGACTGTTAGATAAGGAGTCCAGTGTATATGGAGAAGGAATAGTTGAAATAACTGACCATCCAAAGACAATGATCCATGCGAATAAGAATAAACTGAATGCATTTAGAATATAATGTCTCTGCAGAAATAGATAACATTGGATTTAATACATGTAGGCTACATATCTGAAAAAAATTTGCCTTTACTGATTGAGAAAAAGATTTTAAGCACAGAAGGTCTGGGGCAGTACGGCTACATTCTGCTGCACTGACTTGTGTTCTCCTTGAGTATCATTTCTATAACTGTATAAAACTGGGAGAGGAGAGGATATTACTAACATTCAAACATGATTGCTATTAACGCTGGATGAGACCGAGTTTTTTCAACAAGTGGAAGCATTATCTATTCAAATGTATAGACCTGTGAAAGCTGTCATTAAAAGGAGAAAGTAGAAGCTACAACCTGACAGTCCGTACTGTATTTTAAAACATGTATGATATTCACCATACAGTAACATCTGATGGAGAGTAAACCACCCTCACAGTGAGACAAAAATCTTAGAGGATATGCAGATAAATATAAAGGAAAAGAACAAAATAAGCAATTTATTGATGACCCATAAAAGTTTTATAGACAAATGGGAAACAAGGTAAAAGGAATTGAAACACCACCAAAAAAAAAAAAAGAAAAAAATAGATACATTTTGGAAAAATATCTAAGAGGATCCTGTGGAACACAACAATGCTAAATAGGTAGAGTAAGAAGTTCAACTGTACAGGAAATGAAATCGGATGAAGTAACGGCCAGAGAGATTGAAACAAAGTCAAGAAAAGCTCCTAACTGGAAAACCCCAGGCCCAGATGCAGTAACTAACTTCTGGCTAAAAGTATTTACATCTTTACATGAAGATTTAGCCATGAGTAAGAACTATTTATATGCACACCCTGAACAGGAAAAACAATGCTCCTACTTAAGAGTAAACCTGCAAGCTACCCTAAAAATTATAAACCAATAACTTGCCTTCTTTTGACGTATAAACTATACACTGGAATTGATGATATTAGAGTTTATAGTTATTTAGAAGAAAACTCAGTCATGGCAATAGAACAAAAGGGTAACAAAAGGAAGTCATATGGAACAAAGGATCCTTTGTTGTTAAATAAAGTCATAATGGAGAACTAGAAAAAGGGGAAGAATCTAAGTACAGCATGCATAGACTATAAAAAAGCATTTGACAGTATCTCACATTCATGGATAAAAGAGTGTGTAAAAATGTATAAGATACACCCTACACTGATCGATTACATTACAGCAACCATTAAACAGTGGCATACCACTATGCAGTTAAGCCATGATAAAGGGCAAATTATTATTCCAGGGATAAAAATTCAAAGGGGGATATTCCAGGGTCACCCTGTGTCAGTGCTGCTCGTTTGTCATGCCCTTAACCTACTAAGCTGTGTACTTAACAAATTAGGTCATGGCTACAATTTCGCTCCCAGAAAACAACAAAGTGTGACAACTTTTCATCTTCTTTATGTAGATGATTTAAAACTGTATAGTTCATCAGATGAGGAACTGAAAGCACAACTGCAAGTGGTCAAAACTTTTTTCAGATGATATAAGAATGTCATTTGTTCTTGATAAATGTGCAAAAACAGCCTGTAAAGCAATAAGGCTGCAGCACAAAGAAAACATCAGCTTGGGACAGGAATGCAATGTAAAAGAACTTGAGCAAGAGGGAGTGTGTGAATATTTGGGAACTGATGAAGGATCAACAATAAAACATCAACAAATTTGAATAAAACATAGTAAGGAATATTTTAGAAGGCTAACATTTATACTGAAAACAGCATTGACATCTAGGAACAAAAGTCCAAGCTATAAAGCAACTTGCTCTTCCTGTCCTAACTTATAGTTTTGGAATGATTGACTGGCCCAAAAATGTGTCTGATTGGTTAATCAGGAAAACAAGAAGGATGCTTCATGTTCATCAAATGATTTATAAAAATCAGTGCATACCAAGACTGTATATTCCCTGTTCTGAAGAAGGTATGGGCCTCCTCTAAATTGATTACATGTATAGATCTGCAGTCGTGGGACTGCATACATATCTGCTAGCCTCACAGGACCCAAATGTAGTTAACGTTTTGAAAAATGAAGAGAAAAAGTCTAAGATGATGTCCCTGATTAGTTTAGCAGACACATATCATTGTCAAGTGGGAAAGGAAATCAAACCAGAAGTAGATAAAAATCAGAAAGCAACTGAATGTGCCAAAAAACAAAAGAAAGAATATAAGGTGAAGGATTAGATGAGAAGACAAGAAATGCAGAAAATGCATAAATATAGTTGCAAGTATAGAAAAGTCTTGGAACAACCTCATGTTGATCAGGAATGAACAGAGAAATAATTAAGGAGAAGTGAATTTAAATCAAAAGATGAAAGGTTAATATTAACGGCCCAAGATAGTGGAGTACGTACACATTGTTTTATTAAGTTCATTGAACATGTGGGAGAAACAGACAAATGTAGGTTTTGTAAAAGAGAATTGGAAACAGTCACACATTTTGCTGCTGGTTGTGATATAATAATGGCAAAAGGACTGTCTACTGAAAGGCATAATAATGTGGCAAGACTGCTGCACTGGGGATTGTGCAAACATTATAATATTAAAGCAGCTGAAAAACACTGGAAACATGAGCCACAAAGCATTATAGAAAATGATGAAGTTTATATTACATTGGATCATCCATTACCAACCACTCAAAAAATAGATGCCAGAAAACCAAATATAGTGGTCCATGAAAAGAAGACAAACGTAGCATTGGTCATTGAAATTGCTACACCCAATGACTACAGTGTCTTGCATACCAAGAAAGAAAGTCGTAAAATACCAGAATTTGCAAGCAGAAACAAGGGCAATGTGGAAGAAGGATACACAGACAGATCCAATAGTAGTAGGAGCAGCAGGTCTCATAAAAAAGGATTTACAGTCATAGCTAGATATGTTACTGATACATGTAACTCTGTATGAATTGCAGAAGGAGTCGTTACTGGGCACATTGCGGCTGCTGCGAAGAGCACTTCTGGCTAACATCAAAGATTGAAACAATACTAATTTCATCAAATTGACTCATACTTTGACATAGGAATTGGGTCCATTCCCATCATGGTATTAGAAACCCAAAAGACTTGGAGAAATTAAAAAAAAAGACAACTGATTGGAAGCCATGTAGCTTATACATTTTTTGGGGAGTGCATTCACCACATTTAATGTCTTTAGGGCTTTATTTTACATATTTGTTTTGTCAGAATTGAGTTCTGCAAGACATGTGACTAAGACCGTAATGCATGGTAACTAATATTTAAAAAGCATGCACACTGATTGGACAACACAATTAGCTTGCTAGTTGTAAATGCAGCATTAGCCACAAGAATAAGTGAGGTTGCTGCAACCTAGTACAAAGGAATGTAAAGAGCAGAATTGCTACCTGACACACACACATATATATATACACACACACACACACACACACATACACACACACACACACACACACACACACACACACACACACACACACACACACACACACACACACATACACAAATGTACAACAATCAAACCTCTCAACTGTCCAGCTTTTCACAGAATGTCCATATTTTTACTTGTATTTTTGGTCTGTTCCTCATAAAATTTGAGATTTTCTGGCAAATCACTGAGGATTTAAGTCAATAACTCATGAAGTATATTTCAGTTTCAGACTTCATATCCTTTAGAAAATGCATGCTAACCAAAATACTGTTATTCTAGCAAATTTCCAAGTTCACAAGAGCAATATTTAAAATGTGTTGCTATTCTTGGCCCTTTGACCCCCATTTATTTTAGGCTGTGTCCAGATTTCTTTCATTAAGAGTCTGAGAGGTATGATAACAATCTAAAACACTTTTAGACTGTCAGATGTTTCCGCATGTTGGGCAAAATTTCTGTTCTACATTTGTTTTATATTTCATTTGTATTGTTCTGTGAACATAACTAATGCACTGTTCAAGTGTCAGCATGTACATGACCTGTGCATCTGTAGTGCATTATGAATATTGCAAATAACTCTGCAAATACAAAGCCATTTTTAAATAAAGAAATATATATATTTTTTTAAATAGTGATATTTTATTGTAAAAATAATCCTTTCCTGGTTGTGAGTAATGCTGTTTTACCAATGATTTGCTTGCTTATTGGTCTGAGAATTTAGGCTTCAGCTTCATGATCAGATCATATCAGACATAGGTAAACCCAAAATTATCACACCCAGTCATGAATTACTGCTAAATTAACTGTCCATCAAATACACATTCTTTGTAAAGAATTGACATTTATTTGCTCCTATCTCTTCATTTAAAGGATGTATTGACTAAGAGTTTGCAAATGGAAAAGTAAATAAGAATCACATACTATTTTGCTGCTTCAGAAGTGAGTGCTGGCATGCAAAGAGAGGAGATTAATGCCTCTAATTCTTGTGAAGTGACTATATCATATTACCTTAATTGTTTTGATATTAGTCTTAGCTTTTCTTTTGATATAGAAAATTGAATACTTTGTCTTCAACATGCTAACTTAAGATATGTATTTTTGGAAGTTATATAAAGCTCTTTTAAACTATCTTTGATCACATTTTTGTATGTCAAAACTTATACATAGAGGTATTACAAATCTTTTTAGTGTAAACCCAGAAGATGTATAATCCATAGTTTGACAAAAGTGAGTGGAAAACAGTATATGAACTATAGAAGATGCAATATAGAATTGTTTAGCAAGTAGATTATTGACAGAATACAGTTGTATTATTACAAAAAGATCACACATCTGTGTTTGGATTTATAAATAGTACACATTAGTTTAGTTTTGACAAGTAATAGTGCAGAATAATTGAGTGTCTCACTTTCCCTTTTATACTATTTTTTACCTGCTGAAAAAAAATCAATAAATTAAAGCACTGTACCTCAGACTACCTGGAAGTATCAACAAATAGACATTGATTATTAGAGATTCTAATACTCTCTGAAAAATGCATAAAAACTGAATGGGATGCTGAAATCTGTTGGCGCATGATAGATACCACTGATCTTTATAGGTCTTTCAAGTGCAAATTTGGACTATTTTTACTATTTTACTAGTACAACCTATTTTTATTGTCCAGAAAAGAAGTATGTACTATATTTACAGGAGTTTTGTTTAACCTATAATTCTTTCTTGTTTGATATCAAGATTTTCCCCCATAAACTGAGTTTGGCAGTAAGGGTGGCTTTCATCTCTGTATATACAAATATTTTGTGGTTATCACGGTTTACTTAAAGTACTTGTCTGATAAGTAACATTTCATATTTGCAAATGTTTCATTTTATAGTTTGCATTTCCATATACTTATATGCTTTGCTTCATTTATGTGAAATATCCTGGGATTAAGGTCTATAAAAATACCAAAGTGAAACTGAAGATAGCAGAATGGTTATTCTTTACTGGTAATGTGTTTTATAGAAAACAGATAGTGCTATATGCATGTTGTATTGATGGCTTAATATGTATTTCAGATATAGAACTGAACGGTTTCCTCCATTTGTGGAAGAACTAAACATGGTCCCATCTATGAAAGTTGGTGATAGTTCAGTTGGATGCAAAATATTCCATGGTACTTATCAAGCATAGCGTTCTTTAAACTTAATCTCACAAAAGAAAAACACACACACACACACACACACACACACACACACACACACACACACACACACACACACACACACACATATAAAATGCTTCTATTGAAATATAGAACATTCTAAAATGAAAAAATATGAAAAACTAAAATTATTTATTGTAGGGGTGCAAGGTCCCCAAACCTCCCACACCACCTGCTAATTATATATACTAACTCCAAGACTGCACAACAATGGGATAAAGGCAGATTCTCTTACTTTACTGCAATGTGATCTCATACAAAAGTCGTCTGCCAGCAAAAAAATCCACTTGAAAGATCATTCGTTTATACACGTTAACTTTTTTTACTGCAGAAAAAAAACATTTGCTCATGAGTGTTCACTCTTTCAAATTGTAACCATAGATATATCAAAGTATATGCACATACATATAGCTACACATAATCACATGTATTATAAATATGTATAGTTTGCAGTTGCTAGGTTGCTAGGTCTGTTCCCATGTCATTTGACAGAGGGAGGCTTGCGTTCTGCAAAAAAAAAAAAAAAAATGTTTTTGTTTTTTGGAACCTTATGACTACAATTATTATTAATAGTGACCTCTGAAAGTTTTAGATATTTTCTGTTCAAATAATTGGGTGTCAATTACATGCAATGCAATTATTCTTTGTAAACTGACTTAAGAAATACTTGTTGAAAAAACACAATTCAAATGTTTTTTCCCCATGTGAAATGTTTTTCATTCCCTCACTATGTACACATTGTAATGTAAAGTTTATTTTTGCTTATATTTTGTTTTTCCATTTCTCTCCATTAAACATTGCTTTAGCATATACATTTGATTCTTCCTAATAGTTTAAATCTGTAGACCTTAAAAAACTCCATCTTAGTTTTGTGTTATTTTCTGTTGTTTGACCATGGTGGACAAATATCAGTGATTCTGTGTACATCCATTATTGTTATTTAAACACTTCAGGATTTGAGTGTTATAATTATAAAACAAATCATTTAACAAGCAATAGACGTCCTGGTGACCAATTTACTAGACAGCTTAGATGTCGTTGCCTGATATGACATTGCTGTTATCACCTTTTTTGGAGCTAAACTTCTTGAGCTTGTAATTGCAAGCTTGTTGTTGCACATGTCATGCAAAAACAAACTATTTGCGCACATCTTTTCTATTACCTTTGATGCTTTCTAAAATAGCTTTTCACTTTCTGTTGCTAATCACTCTTTCTGTTGCTAATCACTCTTTCCCTGTGAGACAGTGAACTGAGAGTGACAATAGTAAATGAAGGCTGTGAAATAACAAACTTGGGGATGGACGAGGATTGCTCTTCAGCAAAAACATTTATATATATATATATATATATATATATATATATGTATTTTTGATCTGGTATGTACTCAAGTTGTATATTTTGAGCTGACCATACCATGCCATATATTTGTGTAATGAGCTAAAAGTTTTCAAGACTCATAATTGCTGTAGTCTAGATGTTATATGGATAGAGTCAGAGGTTTGAAGGTAAGTATCAGGCAATCAGTCTGACAACCAAGACAAGCCTAGTCAATAACTCATATTTAAAAGTTTCCTCCAGCCTCAAGAAGAGCAATACAGTATAGAATGGGGGAAGAACTGGAGGCTGCCCATTCAGTTTTTCTAGGTTTACCTTGAAGGTAGCAAGGCTACTACTCTGCTGGACATGTAGTGGAAGTGTTTTCCACAGTTGATGGATACATTGGTATGACCTGATTGACCAAACATCTTATTAAGCTTTTGATGAAAATTCTACTTCCTTGAGAAACCATTTGTTCTACAAAGTAATAGGAGGTCAAAGAATGTTGCATTTTTAATGGCTTGGGTGACTGTACACAGATCCCCAAGGAAGAGTTTATAAGGGACTGAGGACAGAGAAGGCTTCCTGTGATCTTTTTAGTTATAAGTCTGTGATGCCTCTGAAGTTGAGTGATACATTTAAACAAGTATATGTCAAAAGGCCATTAGATTCAATAACGGGTCTGATGAGATACAAGCAATGAGGAATTATGACTTCCTTGGATGTAGAGGAAAAACCTCTAAAAATCAAAAGAGACAGATGGAAGACCCTCTGAACTATTGTGGAGGCATGATGGTCAAACAATATGTAATTATCAGCAAGAGTACCTAGATCCCTTACAACTGTGTCTGACTGGAGGGGTGAGTCACCCACATGGTATATGATTTTTTTTTTTTTTACCAAAATAAATTATACTACAGTTTTCACATTTAGACAATTGTCCTTGAACCAATTGTTGATATGATCTTACACATGTCGGGGTAATTGTAGGTCAGTGAAAGATTAGATGACACCTAGTTTATGTTCATTTACAAACTTGATAATCATCAGTACTTGTTTGAAACTGCATCAAATTTTTATTACATCATTTGAGGGCTATATTCAACAAGTCTTCATTTTTTGAGATTTTTCCAAACATCTTCTGTAGGAAGCCTATTGATTTCTTTAACCTTTGGCAAATAGTAATTATTCCTCTGAGGCATTCCTCAACAAGTTTTGTTGCATGTAATTGCATCTATGCAGAGTTATCTATTTTCAGAATAATTCCCTAACTGGGTACATTCATCAGACTGATTTGTTTGCTTTTTCACCTGACTGTGTTCACAATCCTGGATGATTCTGGCTAGTGCTATTTAAGGGAGTATATCTCCTTTTTCTAGCACTGCATTTGACTTTCCTATCACAATATGTTCTTCCTCAACAGCTGCAAGATTAACAATCAGTAGGTTTAATACATTAGACACTTTGCCATGTGTTTCTTTCAGATCATTGTAGAATTGACAGTGACTATCCAGTTTGCCATTGATTTCATTTTCCTCCTGAAACATAGGATATGGACACATGGAGCATCAGTTTTTTGCTACTGCCATCTCAAGATAAACTACTTCTATAGTGCTGCTGGTTTTGTCTCCAGCTCCATTAGGCTCTTATTCCATTAAATGTTTATGGATACAGTTTGATCCTGCATGTCTGACCTTAGTAGTTAAGTAATGTTTCTATCCACTACAAGTTTGCTTTATCCCCTGAAACATCTACATCCAACTTAAACTGTGGAATTACTTGTGGAGTTATGGACTGGGTATCACACTGATAATAACCACATTTTCAAGAAATTTGCTAATCATATTACTTATGAATTAGGAATTAACCAAAATAAAGAAGTCTGAAGGTGTAGTGTCACTTAGTTTTGAAAAGTATGATCTCATGTTGTCAATTTTCATTCATTTCTCAACAAGTGGGAGTTCCAATCCTCGGGTCTGACTTGGACATTATTTTCAGCTCATGGCCACTAACAAACTCTTGAGCTCCTTCCTTACTCATAGTGCTCTGTCCCCTAACATACCTCAGACATTGTTTGCTGCTTTCGCTTTTGGATGTGGTCACTGTGAGCTCTCAAGCTTACTATAGTTATTTAGGAGATAAGTCTAAAGTTTTTGTATTTACACTTTTTATATCCTTATATCCTTAATACTATAACTTTCATATTTATCTTTTGTTATTGTAGTATTTGCTTTACCTCCCTTTCCTACACTTTTGTATATTCCTTTTTACCATAGTTGGTAAACCTGTACTCTACTGCTTTTTTATGCACATACAGTGTATTATTGTTACCATTGTTGGTCTGTTTCTCTTTTTCTCACTTTCTTTGGTTAAAAACAAAAATGTTTCTTGTAGTTTTCAGCTATTTATTGTTTATAAATGTCTGATAACCCATCAGCATTTAAAAAATGTCAGAAATGCAGTCACAGGTTACCTCTTTCTGACTCTCATGCTTTATGCATGTATGGCTTGGCCCAGATCATCTTCAGACAGATTGCAAGATTTGTAAATGTTTTAATCCTTGGGCTATAGCAGACATGAAAAATTAACTGATTTTAAAAGATGTGATACCTTCTCCTTTCTTGGAAGCTCTATCTGGTTCTCAACCCCCCCCCCCCAATCTAAGCAAAAAAAGTTTTCTGGCAAACATTAGGGACCATCTGAATCCTCAACCCCATCCTCGGTTCTGATGAAAGAATAAGATTAAGAAATCAAATCCAATGCTAGCCCTTTCCTTGAAGCTAGTGTTGGAGAATAAATTGGCTTCCTCAGATATTATCCTTTCAGATCCAAAGCCGTTACCAAGGACCCATTAATTTCCCACCATGGATCCAATACTCTCTTGGCTATGATCTCCCTATTTGGAATCCATCCAGCACTTCAAGCCTACCTCAGTGACATCATCTCGTTCTTCCAGAAGCCTGACCAAGGCTGATGTGGATAGAATGATGAGGAAGTTTCTCTCAGTGCAGTTTCAAATGGGAGACTCTTCTGGCTCCTACTACCTGGACTCTGGAAGCCCTTGCTAGTGCTACTACATCTGCAAGGCCATGGAATGTATTATCATGGAACTTATAAACAAAGACATTGGCAACCTTCAAACACTAGCCCCAACCCAGTTTCGGTTCATGATGGGCCGATCCTGTCTCCTGAACCTGATTGACTTTTTTGAATCAGTCTCCAGAGCCGTGGACAAGTGGAAGGCAAACCACACAGCCGATCTGGACCTTGCCAAGGCCTTCAACACCACTCCCCTCTCTGGAATCATAGATAAACTTACTAAGCTGGGTATAAATCCCTATGTCACTCGATGGGTTGCCAACTAGCTTACTGACAGAACCTACACTGTCAAAGTAGCCAACTCCAAATCTAGCTCCAGACAAGTGCCAAGTGGAGTACCTCAGGGATCAATTCGGTGACCGCTTTTGTTTGGCATCTACTTCTCTGAAGTACAGGCGAACACCGACGGACTCTAGCTAACAAAGTTCACAGATGACTGCAAACTGGGAGCCATTATTGAATCCCATGATGTGGATATTCTACAAAAGGACCTTATAGAAACAGATGCTTGATGCCAGAGCCATGGGCTCAAGCTCAATGCCAAGAAGTGTATAGTTGTACCCTTTGGGGAAAAAACATGTACCCATGAATTACCACATAGGTGGCAGTACACTAAACACTGAAAGTGTGATAAGAGACTTAGGAACACAGGTGGATAGTGGTTTCAACTTCGATAACCACATCACCACAATAGTCAGGAAATTCTTCTATGTGGCACACCTCATCACTAAGGGCTTTTCATCCAGAAAACAGGAGGTCATCCTCCCACTGTACTCATCCCTCATTAGACCCATCATAGAGTACAATGTTCCATTTGGTATGTACCTCACAAGACATCTGCAACAACTGGAAAGGCCACAGAAACACCTCACTAAAAGAATCACAGGCCTAAAGCAGATGCCCTATACTGACCAACTAAAAAAGCTCCAGCTATACTCTGTCGCATATCGTCTACTCAGTGGTGATCTCTGCTTAACATACAAGGCCATGTCAAACCCAGAGCTGTTGGACATGCTACACTTAAAGAAATCCCAATCCATCAAAGTCACATGCTCCAGGGACCTAAACTTTGTCATCACAATGAACAAAACCTGCTGGAGGGATAGGTTCCTGACCCAGAGACACCCCATACTCTGGAATAGACTGCCCATGCATGTCAAGCAGAGCACCTCCTTGGCCCTCTTCAAAAGGAACCCTGACGACTGAATGAGAGATAGGAAATTTACCCTGGGGATCATATCAGTCAGCCTGCTAGACAGGGGTCCAGGGAAGTAAATATTGTGGGAAGAAATAGCCAGGGAATTGTTATGGATAGGCTTGTGTAGACCCTGGGGCTGATAGCCTAGTACCAACTTATGAACCTATGAAAATCTCCAATTTTGGCTCCTTCTGTGAGCTGTCTTGTCATTTTGGAGCCTTTGGATCCATGTCTCCCAGATCTGTCTGCCTCAGATCTAAAGATAATAGTGTCTTTGGCTCCAAAGATTTCTTTGACCGCATCACCTCTGAGTGCTTCAGAGCTGAACGACTCTTGGAGCCAAAGCATCCCTGTTGAATCTGAGGCATTAGAGTCGATTCCAAAGCTGTCAGAGTCATCTTTGCCCCTCAGAGGTTTGGCATTGGATAGCTCAGCTCTGGTCTCTGCCTTGGGTGGATTGCCTTTGGAGCAGAGAGAGCCAATGGGTTAAAAGCTTGTCTTCCTGTCTCCATCATCTTCCTTCTCCTCAATGTGTTCTACCCTTGAGGTGGTAGAGATACTTTTTCCTGATTCTGTAGGACAGACGGTCCCTCCCCCCTCAGATCTACCCTCTGGATCCTGTATGTCTATGTGCCTCGAACCTCATCATTCCAATCCACAGGGACAACCAGCCCAAAGTCTCCAAGCTGCCCAGCAGAGTATTACTATTTCTTCTGATATTTCTCTGGAACACCCCACAGAAGAAGTCCCTAGGAAGAGGAAATGCAAGAGGAGGCACTTGGACTCTCCTCAGCAGTCCATCACTGAAGATTCAGATTTTGATGATAGGGAAGGGTCCCCAAGATCTCCACCTGAAGACTGCTCATTTGGAGACATCCTGGAAATCCTTAAGCAGGGGTGTGGTTGGTCCACTGATAACCCTTCCAAAGAGGAATCTGTATTCCTGAACTTAGGTTACTCTGCCCACTGATAAGCTCATTGACTTGACCTCTAAGTGAGCATAGAAGGAACTAGACACAGTTGAGCAAGTCCTCAAAAGACCAAACTGGATTTTGGCACCACCTACAGGAAAGGAATTTTGGAACAAGTTCCAGTAGATGCCATGGCCTTGGTGGCAGCCATCAAGAAAGAACTCATGGAACAGAGTTCTTCTAACCTTCCCCCTAACAGAGAGTCTAGGGCATTGGACAAATTTAGGAAGCATGTGTATGCTTCAGCAACCTTTTTATTCAGATTGCTAAGGTTCAGTCATATGTGGCCTTGCAGTTCGCTATCCTTCAATCAATCACTAACTCGGCCATGTGGCTTATCTCCCATGTGGTAGAAGGTACCTCAAGGGTGGAGGGTTCAGGCATTTCTATTAGGAGGCATGCCTGGATGTGGTTGTGTGACTTTGTGCAGCCCTTCAAATCTTCTTTGGTCAATGCTCCTTTGGAGAGAAGCTTGTTGTTTGGCCCTAATGTTAAGGGCACACTCTCCAGATGCAAACAAGATGGAAAGATCATCACTGCAGTTGGAGTATATTTTTCATTTTCTCAAAGGACCTTTTCTAGGAATCAAAGAGGAGGTCAGAAAATGTGGTTCAGAAAGTCCCAGGGTCCTTTCCAAGATCCCCATGGAGATAGTTTCCCCAGGGGTAGAGGGGAGAACTCAGAAGACACTGCACACTTGGCAGAGGAGGCCCACAGAATCAGGGGTCCAGAGATTCTTTCTCTGACAGAACCTACCAGTGCTCCTGAAAGGAGGCCCAATTGTCCACCTCTGGAGACAATGAAGGGTTGTTTATCCCTGCACCAGAGAGCCTGGCATGACATTACAAAAGGCACATGGGCATAAATGTGCAAAAGCAACATTTAAAGCAAGACTTGAACAAAATGGAGTGTATGAATATTTGGAAATTGATGAAGGATCAACAATAAAACATGAACAAATGCAAATAAAACTTAGTAAGGAATATTTTAGAAGACTTAAGTTAATCCTGAAAACAGCGTTGACATCTAGGAACAAAATTAAAGCTATAACCCAATTTGCTCTTCCTGTTCTAACTTACAGTTTTGGAGTGATTGAATGGCCTCAAAACATGTTGAATAGGTTAGATAGTGTAGATTAGAGTGTACGTGTTGTGTGCTGTGTCTTTAAGAAACATGTCAAAGACTGTGCATGCACATATAAATGCCAGGCAGGTGCCATTCCTAGTGCCATTTTGATAGTGCAGTCATGGAGTAGGCATATATGATTTTACAGCAGTTAGTTTGTATATAAGTTACTTAAGTTAAAGTCAGTAAACTTCTATCATGATGTGTTTGTATAAAATAAAGCTGTTTGAACAGAACCCATGAAGACTCTTCTATTGTGTCCAAAGTAAAAGAGCAATATGGTGTCAGAACTGGGATCGCAGAGAATAATATTCAGAGCCATGAGGTGCAGAGATGATGACAGTAAAGGCAAACTAAGAGAAACAAGCATGAAAAAGAGCCAGAAAATAATAATGGTAATGAGAATATGCACAAACTACTTGTTTCATAAAAAGGACAAAACGGGGCATTACCAGGGCACAAAACAGATTATTAAACAAGCAGGAGGCATGCAAGGTTTATTAACTAAGGGAAATGTTTAAAGTAAAGGTGTTTGATGAAACAATTAACAGAAAAGTAAAAGAAGCAAGTTTAAAGACAAAACAAATATGTTTAAGGCAAAATGTGCATGTTTAGAGTACAAGCACAAGAAAAGTACAATGGGTATGAAAAGAGATTAAACAAGCAAAATGAATATAATAAGGGCAAAAAGGGCGCATTAAGCATAACTAAATCAAGGCGACTACATATTTTTTGGCAAAGTGCTGTGTTTTGGCATAATTACAACTTCATGGTGTATCAAGGGCATAACTAAAGTTATTTGAAGTATCTGAAAGTGTAAAAGTGCTTACAGTGTGTGCTTATTACTGTGTATGCATTTCAAAGAGTTATTTGTGTGCAAAGTGCAACACTATTTCGTGAAGTGCAGTCAAACTATAGCCATTTTGAAAAGTTTCTTGTGCTGGGTGTGTCTATTCACAAAAAGCTGCCATTACAGAGTGTTCCTTGCACTGTAAAGAACTGCCTAGAAAGGTACTGCCATTTTGGGGAAGTTTCAGTGTGTTGTGTACAGTTTATTCGCAAAGTGCAATTACTGTGAAATGTTACTGACTCTGAACTTCTCTTGCCTAGTTCATTCACATCATGCAGTTATTTGAAGTATTTTTTAAAATGATAAATTACTTTTGCAATACAATAATTTCAAGAGTATTACAGTGTCCTAGAGACTTATTTTGCAAAGTCCAGTTACACAGAGGCTTGCATCATACAGTTATTTGATATGTTTCTTATACTGATGATGATTTCATGCAATACAGTAATTGCAAGAGTATTACAGTGCCCGAGAGAAACTTACTTCACAAAGTTCAGTAATACAGAGCCTCGTTGTGCTTTTGGGCAAAGTTACAAGTACTGGCATAAATTTCTGCATATGGGTATGTGCATGTGTTCATGCTAACTTTCATAACCTTTCACTGGTATGTATTAATATGGTAGATGGAATTTGAAAGCTCTTACTTCTTTTATTTGATCAGAATATTGCAGAAAATTGGAGAATATTTGAGCAAGAGTACAACATTTTTATACAAGCAGCTTATTCAGATAAAGATGCATGCACCAGGGCATTGTTTGTTTGTTTGTCTTTCGGCTTTTCCCAGTTAGGGGTCTCCACAGCGGAACTCCGGTCTGCTAATGATTGGCAGTTGTTTTTTTTATGGTGTTGAGTTGTCGGCCCGACGCCCAACCTTCAATGAAGACACGCACATTCACCGCATGTCTTTCGAACGCCCACTCAACCACGGGGAGGACATGCAGACTCCACACAGAAGGCATTCATTTTGCTAAACTTAGCTGGGTCAGAGGCCATAGAAAGAGAGCGTTCATTTCTCTATGGACCAGCAGTATATGAAGGAGAATGTGAAGACTGTCATATTGTTGTACACGTTGAATCAAGGGAAGACCCCAAGTATTTGAAGTTCAAGTTCAGAGAAATGTGTAACCCCCCAGACAAATATTACACTAGAGAGACATTTGCTTTACAAGAGAGATCAGAACCCAGGGGAAACTCTTGCAGCTTATATAATGACTTTATGAAACAAAGATGAAATGTGTCAGTTTGGTGACTTAAAAGATGAGTTAATAAAGGACAGGCTCATGTGTGGTATTAATAGTGCTGCTGTGAGAAAGATCTTGCTCCATGACAGTGATTTAATGTTGAGTAAAGACATAGAGATTTGTCAAATCCATGAAGTGACAGAAAAACACACAAGTATGCTTGCACATGGCAAGAGCATGGTTTCAGCAGACTCCAAAGTAAATGTAGATAGCATGCAACACATGGCAAACAGAAGTAGGCCTAAGCACATGGCAGCCACGACCCCTGCTGGTTCATCGAGGAAACCGCATAGTTTTCCAGCAAGTTCTAAGACCAATTCAGTTAAAGACGCATGCTCAATGCAGTACAAGCATGAATCAGCAAAACTAAAGTAAAGCTTTATTATTAACTGTTGGAACTGTGGTGCAAATCATGAGTCTAAAAGAGAGAAATGCTTGGCATTTGGTCAGCAATGTCACAAGTGTAGAAAAATGGAACCATTTCCAAAAAGTTTGCAAATCAAATAAACCTCATGCAGTTGTAAAGAAAGGTCACACAAAAAGCAGGTTGATCAAGTAGAGACACAGCAGTCAGATTTCGATGTGGATGGTGTATCAGTAATTGGTGAAAGAGTTGATGCAGTGAATTTATTAGCAAAAAGCTAAGTGTTCTGTACTGTCTGGATCAATGGTAAATCCACAGAGCTTAAAGTACACACTGGTTCAAAGTGTAATGTTATATCAGCAGACACATTTGCTAGAGTGAGAACTAATGAGCAACTCAATGTGGCCAGTAGTGCAAAACTTGTTGCTTATGAAGGTGAAGAGATTCAAACCGAAGACTTAGCGATGCTTTCATGTTATTTGACCAAGAACTGTTACAACTTGTTATTCTATGTAGTCTAAAGACCAGTACAGTCTTTACTGGGTCTCAAAGATAGTTTGAGAATTAATCTGCTTTGTTTTACCAAAGAAGTTCATCACATAATTGCATCTCCTAGTTCTAATTTTTCTGAAGCCATTTTCTCAGAATATGCTGATGTTTTTGATGACAGGTTGGACAAACTTCCAGTTGTTTATTCCATGAAGTTAGACCCAGAGGTCACTCCAGTAGTCAGACAAGCAAGAAGAGTTCCAATAGTTATGCAGGATAAAGTTAAGGCTCAGCTGGATAAAATGGTGTAGCAAGGTGTAATTTATCCAATTACAGAACCAACTGAATGGGTATCATCTACGGTAACAGCTCACAAAAAAGGCACAGACAAAATCAGAATATGCATTGACCCAAGATATTTGATCAAAGTATTGAAAAGACCATATCATCCAATGTGCACAGTCGAAGAGGTCACAGCCCTAATACCAAATGCCACTGTTTTTTCTGTCTTCGATGCAAAGAGTTCATTTTGGTAAGTGATGCTTGATCGCAAATCCTCATTACTAACCACTTTTGGGACTCCATTTGGCAGGTACAAATTTCTAAGGATGCCATTTGGAAAAAATTCTGCAAGTGAAGTCTTTCAGCGTGCAACAGAGCAAATTTTTTTGGGTTATTCTTGTGCCATAATAGTAGATGATGTATTGGCTGGAAGCAATGGTAAAGCAGAGCATGACATAAACCTAAAGAAAGTTCTAGACAGAGCACATGAAGTAGACTTGAAGCTCAATCCTCTGAAGTGCAAATTCAGACTTCCAGAAGTTACATATTTAGGTCATTTATTTACCAGTATTGGCTTGAGGCCAGACCCTACCAAGCAAGTAGCCATTCTTGAGATGTCAACACCAGACAATGTTCCAGCTCTACAACATTTCTTAGGCATGGTCAACTATTTAGGCAAGTTTATACCAGACTTCAGTGAGTTTACAGCACCTTTAAGAGAGCTAACATGAAAAAATGCTGCATGGTCATGGTCAGAACAGCACCAGAAGGCGTTTGAAGACCTCAAGCAGAAAAATTGCCACCCCTACCTACATTAAGATACTATGATGTGAACAAACCAGTCACGCTTTCCAGTGATGCTTCAAAATTTGGTCTTGGTGCAGTTACACTTCAAGAGGGCAGATCAGTAGCCTATGCATCTAGAACACTTACCCAAAGTGAGATGCAGTATGCTCAAATTGAGAAAGAACTTTTGGCAATAGTATTTGCATGTTCCAAGTTTCAAGATTATATTTATGGTCAAACTATTCAGATTGAAACTGACCACCAACCTCTAGTTAATATTCTAAAGAAGCCTATGCATTCAGCTTTAGCAAGATTACAAAGAGTGATGCTCAAATTGCAAAAGAAAAACTTTGTAATGGTGTACATGAAAGACAAACTACTCTATCTGGCTGAAACCTTATCCAGATCACTCAGGAATACAACAAAACACCTTGACACAGAGAATTTTGACTTTGACGTGATGGCAGTGAATACGTTTTCTACTACTAGGCTTGATGAGTTATGAGATCACACAAAGACTGATCTAATTTTGCAAAAGCTCAATGACTAAATTAATGTTAGATGACCGTCAAAGCAATCTAGTGTACCACCAGAAGCGCAAACCTATTTTCCTTATAGAGATGAAATGCTGATGGAAGATGGCATTATTTTCAAAGGTCCTAAAACTGTTATTCCTGCTTCCTTACAACATGAGTACTTCCAGATTTTGCCTCGTGACCACCCAGGTTCCACATCCACTAAGAGGAGAGCGAGAGAATTAATATTTTGGCCTTCATTACTGAAAGACATTGATAAAGTACTTTCTTCTTGTTCAGTATGCAATTGTACTAGACCTCATTTACAAAGAGAACCACTTCAGCTAAGCCCAGTTCCTGAACTTCCCTGGTCAAAAGTAGCCACTGATGTCTTTGAGTGGAACAATTAATGCTACTTGGTATTGGTAGACTCTTATTTGCATTGGTTTGAGATTGATCTACTACCTAATCTAACATCCACTACTCTTATTACTAAGCTGAAACATCATTTGTCAGGCCATGGTAGTCCACACAAAGTTATTTCTGACAATGTTACTCAATTTACTAGTCAGTTGTTTCAGAAATCTGCAAGAATGAGACTTTGTACATGTTACTAGCAGTCCTGAATATCCACAGTCAAATGGTCTAGCAGAAAGTGCAGTGCAGAGTGCAAAACAATTACTTGAAAGATCAAAGCGTGACAATACTGGTATTTGTTTAAATTTGCTTAATCTCATAAACATACCCTGTGACGATATTCTTGACTCATCTGCTCAAAGACATCTTTCCAGGAAACCAGAATTACACTACCTATTGATTCCAGTCATAGCCGGCCTTAGGCATAGGCCAACTAGGCAGCCACCACTCTAGCAAGGTCACATTTCTAGTAATCTGATTGGTATAGGTAGACCAGGATTGGGGCACCGGGTGGTGTTGAGGGGCACTGTGGAGAACTTTTGCCTTGGGCACCAGTTGAACAAAGGATGGCCCTGGTTCCAGTTTATTGACCCCTAAAGCTAAAAACAAGAAGACCATCAAGGTTCAATTATTCAAGAAGCGTTCTATCCAGAAGTCCACTTATGACAAGTCGAGCAGATTTCTTCATCCGTTGAGGGAAGGAGAGACAGAATACAAACGGTGAAAGATTTCGACCAGATTGGTCAAGTTACAGGTATATGTGCCGAGCTGAGATCATACCTTGTAGAATCTGGGGGTGTGGAGTACAGGAAAAATTGCAGACATCTTTTTCCTGTACCAGAATCATCATCACAACATTGTTTCAGTGATATAGACTCTAGATCTCAGAGTGAACCAAATGTTGTTCCCATCCCAGAGTGGGTTCCTACTTCTGATTCCATTCCTGAAGATGTTCCAAATAATTCTAAGATTGAACATTTTGTTGAGACAGCTACAGTTGCTAAGCCCAATTCCCAGTTTTATGTTACACGATATAGATGAGTATCCTGGCCCAGTGTGAAATACACAGCAACATGGACTTAACTGTGTATATATGTACCTTATCTTGTATAAATGCATGATAGAGAACTGTGTATGATACCTGCATGTCAAATAGATTTATACCATTGCATGTTTTATTTTTCAAGAAGGAGGATGTAGATCAGAGTGCAGGTGCAGTGTACCGTGTCTTTAAGAAGCATGTCAAAGATGTAATGTGCATGTATAAATGCCAGGCATGTGCCATTAATAGTGCCATTTTGAGAGTACAGCCAGGGAGTAAGCATGTATGATTGCAGCAATTAGTTTGTATATAAGTTACTTAAGTTAAAGTCAGTAAACTTCTATCATGACGTATTTGTATAAAATAAAACTGTTTGAACAAAACCCACAAAGACTCTTCTATTGTGTCCAAAGTAGGACAGTGACAGAGAGGAAAACAAGAAGGATACCGTGCATACCAAGAATATATATTCCCCATTCTGAAGGAGGTATGGGCCTCCTTGAAATTGATTACATTTATAGATCTGCAATTATGGGACTGCACACATATCTGTTGACCACACATGACCCAAATGTGGTGAAAGTTTTGAAACATGAGGAGAATAAGTCTGAGATGACTTCCCTGCTTAGTCCAGTAGAAGCATATCGACGTCAAGCAGGAATGGAAATCAAACCAGAAGTAGATACAAATCAGGCGGCAAATGAATGTGCCAAAAAACAAAAGAAAGAATAATAAGTGAAGGATCAGATGAGAAGGCAAGAAATGTGGAAAATGCATAAATAAAGTTGCAAGTATAGAAAGCTTCTGGAAGAACCTCATGTTGATCAGGATATAATGCAGGAATGGTTAAGGAGAGGCGAATTCAAACCAAAAGATGAAAGGTTAGTATTGACTGCTCAAGATAGTGGGCTGTGCACATGTTGGTTTATAAAGCCCATAGAACATGTGGGAGAAACACACAAATGTAGGTTTTGTAAAACAATCTGGAAACAGTCGCATACCTAGTTGATTGTGACATACTAATGGTAGAAGGACTGTATACTGAAAGCCATAATAGTGTGGCAGTAAACATTATGGTATTGAAGTAGCTGAAACTACAGTGTCTTGCATACAGAGAAACACAAAGTCATAAAATATCAGGATATGCATGCAGAAACAAGAGCAATGTGGAAGAAAGATACCCAGACATTTCCAAGACTAGTAGGAGCAATGGGTCATATAAAAAAAAATCTACAGTCGTATTTAAATATATTACCGATTCATGTGCCTCCATACAAATTGAAGGAGGAGTCATTATTGGGCATATTAATGGTGCTGCAAAGAGCACTTCTGGTTAACATCAATGATTAAAACAATACTAATTTCATGAACTTTAATCGCACTTTGAGTTAGGAATGGGATCCATTCCCATCATGGTAATAGAAACCCAAAAGACTTGGAGAAATTAAAAAGCGAGCGATCCTCTCAGTGTTCACTGCCTCAGTGAGATTTGAGAAAGCTTTACATGTTAAAACATTAGTCAACAGAAGTTAATGGCCAGTTATGACAGATAGATGGCCACATAAAAGTTATAGCAAATATATAGTTAATGTGTCAGAAACAGCACTCTAATTGCCCAAAAATATTATTTTATGCACAAACTTTGACTTCACCAAAGAACTGCTGTGTGTCCTCACACAGTGTTTTGGAAGACTTTTCTGAATCATTCAGGTAGTTAAGCTGGGTATGTGTTTTGCTAGTCAAGAAAACTGTTCAGATACATGAAATACAACAGTTTTTGGAGTTAAGCAGATGAAGTTTGAGTTTTTCCTTAAAGTGGGATGGATGAATGGTGGAGCATATGTCTCTGGGAAGTTTGTTCCAAGCTTGGGCTAGGGAATATTTATAAAGGAGTTTACCTACAGTTTTTTTGGGTTGGTAGATGTGTAGTAGGTCCTGATTAGAGGGATGCAGAGGGAAAATGAGTAGCTAGAGATGAAGGAAGAGAGAGCAGGGCAAATTGAAGGTTTGTAACAAATGAATTGTAACATTTGAAGTTGTGATATGAAGAGTAGATGGGGGAATTCAAGCCAGTTGAGAGAATGTTGGGCTAGACAGTGAGGTGTATTGTAAGGAGAGTTTGTGATGACTCTAGCTATCTTGTCATTTGTTGGAATATGTGTAAGGTAGTAGTTTGAGTGTTGGTGAACACTGGGGCAACATAAAGAAGGGAGGGGAGGAGAAAAGCTTGAGCAAGGGAGAGTCTAGCTTTAGGAGTTAGACATTTTTTATTATGGTATAATACACCTAGTTTTTGGTGAGTTTTCTTTATAGATTGGAGGATTGCATATTAAATTTGAGTTCATCATCGATGATGACTCCAGGGAGTTTTGTGTGAGCTTCAGGCTTGATAATAGTGTTATTAGAGGAAGTAATGGTAAAGGTAGATTTGTGGAGGGTGAGGGAATGTGGAAGGAAGACTAAGAGTTTGGTCTTTTTTGGGCTGAGGATGAGTAGGTTACTGGTTAGCCACCATTCAGTAGATAGGAAGGTTTGTTGAGTAAGAGTATGGAGCTCAGGGATTTTGTGAGAGATGGAGACGAGAGTTAAATCGTCGGCATACTGGATGAGGGAAGATTGTTTGCAAGGTGTATGGAGGTCATTGGTGAAGACATTAAACAGGAGGGGACCCAGGACGGAGCCTTGGGGAACTCCGGTTGGGACAGGTATGAATGGAGAAGAGGAAGAAAGCCATTTAACAGATTGCTGCCTGCAGGATAAGTAACCGGAGAGGCAGTCAAGGGAGGAGGAAGATAAATTGTGACTAGCAAGTTTAGATAGCAGTAGAGGATGGGAGACAGTATTGAATGTCTTGGAAAGGTCCAGGAAGAGACAAGATATGAGTGTGTTATTATGTAGGGCCTCAGCAATGGTCATGGGTGAAGGATAACAGGGCAGTAGTTGTGCTATGGTAGGGACAAAATCCATGATGGGTGGGAGTGAGAAGATTGTGTTTGAGGAGGTGATTTAGTAGTTGTTTGTAAATGCATTTATCGAGAATCTTAGAGAGAGGGATAGGATAGCTATGGAGTGCTAGTTAGATGGGTCTGTGGAGTTACCTCCTTTGCACAGGGGGATAGTATAAAAGGATTTCCAAAGGGTTGGGAAAGTTGATTCCTGAATGGATCTGTTTATTAATATAGAGACTGGATATGCAATGGAATCAGCAGCAAGTTTGAGGAAGGTAGGCGGTAGATTATCATTAGAGGGAGAGCATGGTTTGAGTTTTAGAAGAAGAGGTCAGATGTAGGAAGTAGGAATAGAATGAAAAGAGAATGGTTGATTGTTAGAAGGGTTGGGAGGGGTAGGCTGAGGAGTAGGGTGACAGTTGGATGGTAAGAGAGTCTGCATAGTATCGATAAAGTGTTTATTAAGTAGGGTAGCTGTTTCAAGATGAGATATGTTAGGGTAGGGGGAGGGATTTGAGGGGCAGTCTGGAGAAAGAATCTTATTAATGGTAGACCAGAACTTTTGAGGGTTTCCTGGAAAAAAGGAAGCCACTCTGGTTGTCCCCTGCCATAAACAAACACTACAACAGAAGGAGGAAACTGATGTGGAATAAGGTGAAGTCCCAAGACTGTACCTTATCAGCCTCAACAAAAAGTTGAGATCCCTCATCAAATCCTATAAATCTAGCTATGAAAACAGAATTGCAACAGATAGTAAAGACAACCACAAGGCCTTCTATAGTTATGTAAAGAATCTCCACGGCTATACCCAGATTTGCTCTGAGCTACTGCACAATGGTACCTCCTATACCAAGCCAACAGATATTGCCAATATACTGACTGACATATTCAGTGCCACCTTTACCACTCTCTCCCCCACCAAAAGACCAATCACAATACTATTAGATTGTCCAGCACCTAGTATTACTGCTTCACAGGTTAAAACAGCTCTGTCCAAGACCAAGAATACAGCTTTTATGAGACCTGACAATATCACTAGTTGTGCTCTACATGAACTACAGAGTGAACTGGCACCTCACCTGTGTGCCCTGTTCAATCACAGCCTCACCTCAGGCTTTGTCCCTCCTGAATGGTGCACTGCTATAGTTATCCCTCTCCACAAAGGAGGAGCAACTACAGACCCTGGGAACTATCGCCCCCATTAGCCTGACAAGTCTGATATGCAAAGGTATTGAACGCATCATCATGGACCTAATAAACCTGCTGACTAGTCACGAGTGGAGTCCCACAGGGTTTGGCCCTGGGTCCTCTCCTGTTTGATATATACTTCTCTGAAGTCCAGGCTAACATGAAGGGACTCTGGCTGAAAAAAGTTCATAGACGATTGCCAGTTGGGAGCTATTATTAACAAATGACTGGTGTCAAAACCATGGCCTTAAGCTCAATGCCAAAAAATGTGTCATCATCCCCTTTGGGAAAAACCTGGTTCCCATGAATTACCAAATTGATGGTAGTCCACTGAACACAGAAGTCATTATAAGAGATCTGGGAACACAGGTTGACAGCAACCTCTCTTTTGACCACCACATTGCCACTGTGGTCAGAAAGTCCTTCTATGTGGCACATCTCATTACTAAGGGTTTTGCATCCAGGAAGAAAGAGGTCATTGTCTCTCTCTACTCTTCCCTCATTAGACCAACCATCGAGTACAATGTCCCATTTGGCATGTACCTTACTAGACACCTACAACAACTGGAGAGGCTGCAAAAGTACCTCACAAAGAGGATCTTAGGCCTTAAACACTTGTCCTATATGGACAGACTCAAAAAAACTCTATTCTCTGTCTCATATCACCTACTTAGAGGTGATCTCTGCTTGACTTACAAAGCCATGTCTGACCCAGCTCTGTTAGAAATGCTACATCTAAAGAAATCCCTATTCCTCCACACCACAAACTCATTACCACAATCAAAAGAACAAGCTGGATGGACAGGTTCATAACCCAGAGACTGCCCATGCTATGGAATAGACTTCCAATACATGTCAAGCAGAGCACCTAACTGGCCCTCTTCAAGAGAAATCTTGATGAGTGGATAGGAAATAGAAAATCCACCTCTAGGATCACTCCAGTGGTTCTGCTTGACAGAGGCACTGGGAACTAAGGTCAGGTGGCATGATGCCAGGGTAATGTAAAAAAAAGAATATCAATAAAGCTATCAGGCTCAAAGAATTTATTTACCTTAATCTTGGAAGTAGCCAGTGTGATTTTGTTCAGTAATACAATCTGCTCTAAAAGCATGAACAGAGTTTGATTCAATAATTTTACGTCTACAGAAGACAAAAGAACAGTTTAGACAATATTACTAACACTTTCTGAAGTAGAATGCAGTAAACATGTTTAGAATAGTAATATTATTAATAATAATAGCATAATAGTTGTACAAAAGTTTAGAATTTGGGTAGAAACTGTACTTGCCTTTTAAAGAAATGAGTAAGTCGATAAGTCAGCTAGGCCGTAACAACTTTATGTATTTGTCTAAATACAAAGATGTGGTCTCTGCCCATTCTGAATATTTCACCAACCAGTATGAGTCAAGCCATAGCAATTCATCTTCTGTGATAAAGTCTGATTTGTCCCTAAGGGCATTGCTTACTAAGTTCTAGACTTTGAAACAGAACTTACTTGAAAATTATGAAGTATCTACCTAATTCAGTGTGGATTTCTTGATAAAGCATGCCTTTTTAAGAACATAACACTGTGATAGAGCTTTAAAGACTTCCCATCTTAACAGATAAATTAATGAAGCTCATTAAATTCAAAAGAAAGTGCAACTGTAACTTGAAAAATATAAACATCGGGTAAACAGAAAATGTAGGAGGTCTACTTTATGTGATACGTGAAAATTTCTGCAGCAAAGGATTAGGGATCTCATTTCAATACTTGTGGCTTTGAAACATATCATGCAGATTATTGCCTAAATCTACAATACAAGATATTTCCTGTATCACATAGCAGACCCCACATATCCTCGCTCTCTAAAAGCAGACTATTCAAATGGAGGATATATTGGGTTAGGAATCTGTCATGCAATCTGGTGGTGTTGATGCAATAGTGTATGTTTAGATCGATAAAATGGCTGTTTGTTTTAGCATGTGTTTTATTTAAGTGATAGGGTTAAAAAGTGCTAGGTCATTCAGAGTATTGGAAGCAAAGCAGAGATCAGTCTCAGGAGCCTGTTGGACACTGGGTAGAGGTGCAGAGTTTTAAGTCTATCAGAGTAGCTAAGGGTACTTAGACTCAAGATCATTTTGGTGAAGAAACTCAGAAGTCTCTCAAGCTAGTTTAGGTGCTTGGGAGGGTACATAATGAATAGTGTATTATATTCAAGGATGAGCCTATTAAGGGACAAATAAAGTGGAACTATAATTTCTTTGGGCCTTGATGGGATGCAAGGATTTTATAACCACCACAGAGAACTGGTGGTCAAAGGAGTGTCTGTTACCAACATATATACCCAAGTCCCTGTTCAATGCATTAAAGTTAAGTGGAATACTGCATATATGATAAGTAGTGGTGATGCTAGAATTACCAAATTGAACTATGGTGCATTTCTTGGTGCTGGGTGTGAGCCCATGGTTAATACAACATGCATTTGGTTAGTCTAGCCATTACTGGAGAATTTGAGTATCAGAATGGGATTTGATACCTGTTCAAGTTTGTATTCACCAACAAACCTGGTTAGCATAGTCCCTTGAATTTTGGCTTTTATGTCACAAAAATGTATACTAAAGAGGAAATGACATAGGACAGAGCCTTGTAAGATACCACTAGTGAAATTTTTATCTGTTTAGAACAAATACCCTTGACCTTAACAATATGGGTTTTATCAGACACTTATTTAGCAACCCAGTGAACTATGTATGCCTTGATGTTGAATTGGGAGAATTTGTCAGTATTCCCAGCACTGGAGATACTGTCAAAGGTTTTGACAAGGTCCATATGTCATGTTGTTTGACAGCTATTGTGTATATGTATAGATATCTAAGTTTTGTTATATCACCCTAGATCAACTTATGCTTCTTCAGTTTTCCACAGCTTTTTATGCTGAGAAGTATATCTTAAAAATGCTAAAAGAGACATAAAATGACTTCATGCACCATAATTATATATATATGTGTGTGTGTGTGTGTGTGTGTGTGTGTGTGTGTGTGTGTGTGTGTGTGTGTGTGTATGTGTGTGTGTGTGTGTGTGCACTCCCCAATCTATTGTGCATATATATGTACTCCCCAATCATGTAACAAAAGAGAAAATTAAAAAAGAAAAACTTCCTGCAACATACCACCAGCTTGACCAATAAAGCTAAATATGGTTTAGATAAACAGCAATCAAGGGAAATCATGCTAAAACCATTTGGACAAATCTTGTTTATTGGAGAGTAGGATAATCATGTTTGCATGTGTGTGTGTGTGTGTGTGTGTGTGTGTGTGTGTGTGTGTGTGTGTGTTTATACCCTACAATGGGATGGTGTCCCACTCAATATTACCTTCTATACCGTCTACCATTGAGTGTCAGGAATGGCTGGCCTTGTGACCCTGTATTGGAATAAGCAGGTAATTGGACAATGAATGAATGAATGAATGAATGAATGAATGAATCTTAATCTAGTATTAGCATCAAAATGTACATCATTTAGATAAGGTACTTCACTGGTGTGCCATTTTATATGTACAGGTGTGCGTTGAGTAATGTCCCAGACAGAATCTGTGCAATAGGACATTAGGCGACTTGGACATTATGTGAACATCATATAGTGCACTATACTGTACAAGCCTATTGTATTGTACTGTACTACTTCTACTGACTAAATAGCCAATATTCTTTACTGTATTTCAACTAATACAGTACTGCACTATTGTATTGTATATGGCTATGTAATGAAAGGGTTATGTAATGTACATAACCTACAAAGTATACTTACATACTTACAGTAATACAAAATAGTGATGACATGGAGGGCAGGTATATAGTACTTACCACAAATGGAGCTTACCAGGATAACATAGTGTTGGGTGAGCATATGTACATGGCAATGAACTTACTGTACACTACAGTAAATTAAATAAACCTTAGTGTGTAAACTTTTTTATTTGTAGTTTTTATTTTTTTTCTTTTAAACTGTCTTATTCTTGTACAGTATCACACACTTTAAACTTTCTTATATTGTACACTTTTTAAACTTTCTTATACCACACACTTTTAAAACTATCTTATTCAGTATCACACACTTTTTTAACCTTTTCTATACCACACTCTTTTTAAACTTTGTTATATCTCACACTTTTTAAACTTTCTTATACCAAACACTTTTTAAACGTTCTTATATCTCACACAAATTACACAGCATCATCTACATCGTCATCTCTGATCTCCACTTCCAGATTTTGTCCCACTGGAACAGTCTCAGGTTCAACTATCTTCAACGATTCATCATCATCAAAAATGTCAAAATCACTTTCTGCAATGTCTGAAGGACCTGGCTGAAGCTCTTCTTGGGTAGGTGTTTGCTTCTTCAGGAATTTGTTCAATGTAGTTTGTTTACTTTGCTTCTTTTTTTCTTCTTCATAGATTTCTTTATATGCAGCAAATGCAGCATAGACATTTATCTCTATCAGTGAGAAGTGTTCAATAACCAGGTCCATGTCTTCTGCACTCTGAAGCAAATTGTCTAGGTCTGCACAAAATGTGGCTAGTCCTTGCGCAGTGAATCATTTTTGCACTTCTTCTTCCTCTTCTGATTACTTTGCCTTGCCTCTTCTTCAGCTCTGTGTGCCTGTTCCAGCTCCAGCAACTTCTCATTTGTTAATCCTTCAGGAACTACTTCTAAAAGTTCTTCCATGCCTTCATCATGCACCTCCAGGTTAAGGTTGTTTACCATCTCAACAACAGCTTTGTTAATCCTTGCAACCCCTCAACCCTAGCAAATCCTTCAAAGTTATGGACAAACCTCTTCAATGTCTTCTTTCAGATGCCATTCATGCATTTTTGGTGACATCATCACAAGCCTAAGCAAGGTTTTTGATGCAGTGGTAGATGTATTCTTTCCCGAACTGCACTATTGCCTTGCCAGCACCATCATTAAGTGCATCAATAGCCCGAGCAAATGTTCCCTTCAGGTAGCAGGCCTTAAAAGCAGCAATAACTCCCTTGATCCATTGGTTGGATTAAAGACATTTGCATTTGGAGAGATAAACACCAATTTGATAATGGGATGGAGGTCACCAATAGAAGGAGGATGCCCTGGAGCATTGTTGACAGTTGTTAAAATTTTGAAAGGTATGCCTTCTTCTCAAAGGTACTTCCTCATTTCAGTGGCACAGCAATGCAAAAGGGCATCCTGGAAGAGTTGTGTCATCCATGACTTCTTATTGCTCCTATAATACACAGGCAAAGTGTGCTTATTAATGTTTTTGAAAGTCCTGGTGTTTTCACTGAGCCAGATCACTTGTAGCCTGCAACATTGCCTCCTAACAAAACTGTTACCCTATTCTTAAAAGCCTTAAAACCTGGCACTGTCTTGGCCTCTTTATGGATGAATATCCTTTCAGGCATACTTTTCCAGAATAGGGAGGTTTCATCCATATTGAATATCTGCTGGGGCAAATATCCACCCTTTACAATAAGCTTATCCAGGACTTCCACAAATTATTCTGCAGCCTTCACATCAGCAGTCTGACTCACCATTCACTTTCACATTACATAGTGAAAACCTATGTTTGAAGTGCTTAAACCACCCAGAGCTGGCACTAAACTCAACATCATAGTCTGGTCCTGCTTTTTCCTTTAAGCATCCGGAACAAGCTCTGTGCCTTGGCTGTGATCATCATGGTGCTGAGGGAGATACACTTCTGGGTCTACTCCTCAATCCACATCATTAACAGTTTCTCAAAATCAGCTATAGGCTCTTCTCACATTTCAGTTAATCTTGTACCTTTCAATGGATGGTTAATACCTCCAGTATGGCAGAAACATCAAATCAAGGACTTAATTTACCCTGTTCTCATAATAGAAGTGCAAGTCCGAGTACCAACTATGTGCAGCCTTGTTTACCTTCAGGAAGTATTAGGGAAGGGACACAGGAAGTTAGCATTGCTCCCAGACAAGAAGTGAATGTAGTAGGGGAGCGTACTGCTGTTAACAATGTTTCTAATGCTGTCAATAGCATCCCAAGCATGGCCGGTTTTCTGGATCATAATAACTTCTTTATTCACACAGTGAATGACCAAAATGGAGCCAACCAACGTCGTGATGTGAGTAATATAACTGATTTGCTTAATGCATTTGACCAAAAACTTTTTAAATGTCGCAAACTGCAGCTTGAAGTTGCCTATCTAACTGAATGTTTAGACAAGAAAATCATTCCCAAAGGGCTTAGACAGTGGCGCTTCCCTGCAGGTTTAATTGCTGAATCTGTTTTTCATAAGGAACTTTTAGCATTATTTGACAGGCAAGCAGCTGAATTCATTAAAACTTTGGTTAATTTTTATAATACTGAAATTGCTACTTTTAAAATTGAACTTGAAATAATGGAACATTCTATTTGTGGGGATCACAACTTTGAACAGTATAAGTATGACTATTGCAGAATTTATTCAAGTATTGATGCTACCATTAACAAATTGTTAGCCACCAAAAAGAAAAAATTGACAGAGATGTACAGGCTTATGTCCATAACAAGGCATACCCTGCCCCCCCCCCCAGTCACCCACATGAATGGTATTCAAGATTATATGGGTTCTAGACCTGATTTTGTACCTAACAACAATGGTCCCAATAACTCCTTTCACCATAATGCTCATCTGGAAGAACCTTTACGTAGAAGTGAAAGAATAAGAAATAACCAAACACAACTTAACCAGCAGCAGTTGAATGATGTTAATGGCTCTAGTTCAACTGCTAACAACCAGGTTTTTCAAGTGGACAGGGATTCAAACCACAACAACCAGAACAATCAATCGAACCTGAGATGGCAAGGGAATTGGAAGAACAATCGGAGGAACAAGAGGAGGAGATAACACCAATTGCACCTAATGAACCAGAAATTTTATTGAGCACACACAGTGACTTTAAAATTTTCAACTTTAAATTTTTAACTGTAGATCAAAATATGGTCGATTTCTTTGCTAAAGGTCTTTCCTTTGTCCCCCATCAAAAAACTAATTTTGTAAAAATGATAGTTGATCTTAAAATGTATGTGCGCAAATTGAATTTAGCGGTTCTGATGGGGACCAATTCTACACTTGTGAACTCTCTACGAGTTTCTAGTTTGTTTAACCCCCCACTTGTACCCACATTAATGTCCTTTGAAAAAATGTGTGAGATAGATTTAAGGAGACTATCAGATAATGATATGCATGTTAGATTAATGCACACTAACATTATTTCTGAGGACAAACAATACATCGACTTGATACACAATTGTGGTATTAGAGTTATGAAGCCGGACAAGGGAGGGGGCATGGTGTTTATAAATCAGTCTAACTATATTAGTAAGATGCGTGAACACATGGATTCTGAGGTATATACCCCTGCTAGTTTACATCAGGTTAATACTGCATACAGGCACATTAGAACTGCTCTTGACGATTTATTTCTGGAAGGGTCTATTGACATAGACACCTTTCAGTATCTTTCTATGGCAGCACCTAGAATTCCTAGTATTTTTGGGACTCCAAAACTACACAAGGATATCAGGAACCCCCCTTTTGACCCATTGTTGATGGTAGGGGTTCGATTACTTTTGCTTGTGCTAAATTGGTAGATAGTATTCTTAAACCACTTATTAACCAGGAGTTACAAATATGTCATGATTCATGGAGTTTCCTGGATAATATTAACAACTTGGAGTATAAGGACAACAACATTTTTGTTACGATCGATGTAAAAGATCTATACACAGTCATCCCCCACCAATTGGGTATAGAATGGGTGAGAGAATTTATGTTGTCCAAGAATGTAGAGCATGATAAAATATGTCTGGTTGAAACACTTTTGGATCTGATTCTTTCTAATAACTATATTATGTTTGACAAGAATATATTTTTACAAAATAAAGGGGTAGCCATGGGGTCCCCATGTGGTGCCAGTTTCGCCAACAGTGTCATGGCATATTGGGAACATAATTTTTTGTTCCCTGATAGTGTTTTTCAGGAAAATGTACTATGGTACACCAGATACCAAGACGACATGTGTCTGGTATGGCAAGGTGACATCAAACTGATCGAAGGATTCATACAACATATTACCAACAAAACCAATTTTCTTGAATTCACTTATCAAGTAGGGGTAGATAGCATAACATATCTTGATGTACAACTGATTAATGACAGGTATAACAAGCAGTATAAAGCTACCATTTATAGAAAACCTACCTGCTCCAATGCCTTCCTGCACTATACTAGTGAACATCCATATCACCAGAAAAGGGCAGTTGTTAAACGCCAGTTGGTGAGAGCTTCACGGATGGTTACTGAAGATGTTGACTTTGACTTAGAATGTAACAAGATGAAGTCCATGTTCACAAGTAGGGGGTATCCTATCAAATTATTTTTAGAAACACTTACAGAAGTTAAAGATAAGAGATCCACAGGTTGGTTTAAACCTATTCTAACTAGTAGAGCATATAAGGATGGTATTACTACCAATACTAATCTAATTACATGAACATGACAAAAATGATGACAGTGTCACGTTATTACATCTCAGTTTCCTATCTACTTTTTCAGCTGACACGGCAAGAGTCAAAGAGATTTTTATAAAAAATTGGGCATTAATTTTGGAAGAACCATCCATTTGTACTAAGCTAGGTATTAGACCCCACTTCACTTTTAGAAGGGGTTTTAACCTTAAAAATCTGTTGGAAAGGCATAAGAATGAGCATCTAGGTACGAACAAGCAGGTACATAAAGGTATGCATAAATGTGGGCATTGCACACAGTGTAAACACATTCAAGTGACTACTGACATCAATATTAATAACAAACACTACACAATAAATGGCTCCTTTAATTGTGAGTCCAAAGCTGTAGTATATGCAGCTTGCTGTCAGGTTTGTCCCTCATTTTATATAGGTAAGACCGAGCGGAAACTAAAACAAAGACTATACGAGCATTTTTATGCTGTTAGTAAAAGTGATGTTAACAATGCTTTTGCTCGGCATATTTTACAATTTCCAACACATGAGTTTTTATTTTTGGTTGTACACCAAACACTTTTAGACCCGAGAGGGGGGCCTTGGCAACTTTTATTAGAACAAAATGAGTTGTATTGGCAAATCAAAATGGCTGCATACATTTTCCCTGGTTTAAATGAATTTGTGTCTATTAAAAGCGTGTTAAAATTAAAAGCTTTAAATAGATAACATATTAATTTTGCATAAAAGATTTTGAATTTGATGCTGTACCTTTTTGTTGATTAAGTTTGAAACATAGTAACATTTACACAGTTTCATATATATAAAAATATGGACTTTGCTTTTGGTCATATATTCAGTATTATTATGATCAAATTTTAGTTTTTAACCAGCATGCAATTAATTATTTTTTACATATTACTATATATTTTTTATGTGTCTATATTTAGCTAAATATCTTAGTTCTTACAGTGAATTCATGTCATTATCACATATTATACATTTTCAGTTTTGCCCTAGTAGCTTTTTAAAATGTGATTTTTCAGTATAACATTTACACATGTTATACATATATATTTAATGTTATTTATAAATTGAGTATTATGTACTTAACATTGTAACATTTTTGAGCAGGTTTCATACTGTTTAAATATTGTACTTTTATCTGGTTTTATTTTTATTGGTTGATTCAATGACTAATTGATAATTAACTACAAGCTATATAAGCATCAGTTCTATGTTGTTCTGGGTCTGAAGAAGGTGGAATATTTTTACCACTGAAAGCGCTTACCATATTAAAGTTTTTAGTTGCTTTAGCATTACGTTATACATATTTGCTTATTTAAACTTTCTCCTACCATTCAACTCGTTTTTTTTTTATTTTTAGTAGTTTTTTGGTTTTCTTGTTTTTTTGCTGGTCCTGCTTTTTCCTTTAAGCATCCGGAACAAGCTCTGTGCCTTGGCTATGATCATCATGGTGCTGAGGGAGATACACTTCTGGGTCTACACCTCAATCCACATCATTAACAGTTTCTCAAAATCAGCTATAGGCTCTTCTCACATTTCAGTTAATCTTGTAACTTTCAACGGAGCAGATCTTTTCAAGCTTGGGTCACTTTTTCTTTGTTTTTGAGGATGTTTGTGATTGTCGAGTAAGGCATGCATAAATCATGAGCAATAAGATTCACTCCTTTTCCACCTTAATGTTGCTTAATCACCTTTAGTTTTATTTCCAAGTCAATAATCCTCCTTTGCCTCTTGGTGGCATCACTAGGACTAGTTTTGTTACCTTTGGGGGCCATAATGTATTTTATCTAGGAATGCACTTGACCTGGCATGCGTATTTGGTTGACCTCAGATGTATAGACAGTTGGGTGTTGTGAGGAAGGATGTTAAACAAAGCACACCTGTGTATTACATATACAGGTGTGCTTTGTATATACATATACAAAGCACACCTGTATATGTAATACATAAAATCTACAAACCAGCTGTGTATATATATATATATATATATATATATATATATATATATCACATGCCATATTACAGATTTTGGTAGCATGCACTATATACTAAGAAAAAAGAATGCATAAAAATGATACATTACAGTATCAAAGACTGCACACTGAAGTCTGTAGCTGTAGCATTTGATGGATATACATAGTAAGACTGTCTCACCAAATCGACTTCATCCTACTTGTTTGTCTGTCACCACATTGTTCAGTGAGCTTATCTTAGTTATCACAAAGTTACAAGGAGTTTGTTATGTGTTGTGCTCTGCTCTAAAATGGAGAGGAGGGGAAATAAATGAAGAAGGGTGAAAAAAAGTAAAAATGTAGTGATGCAGCAATTATAGTGCTCAGCTATGTGGGAACTAATGGAATCAATCCTTAAATAACTAGGCAAAACTGAATGGCAGATTCCAGTTTGCATCCACCACACTAATCTTTAACTTAGACTACAGAAATACCTGAGCAGGGAATGTTAAGCAGTATCCCAGTTTATATGATATAACTATTTTATAAACTATCTTTTTGAAAAAAAATGTATATTAGCTCAAATGTCACTACTGCACTGCAATATAAATCTGGTCATCCCTTCTTTATTGCAATATCAGACTTAGCTTTGATAAGCTTGAGGTTCACTAACATTTGTCATATTTTATTTTTAACAACATTCATAGTAATCTTGACACCACCTCAGTTAACACTAATTTGTTGAAAAGCCCTATTGCAATAGGGAACTAGATGGCATCCTTATTAAGGAAACTGACCAGACATATAACCAGCAGCTTATCACATAGTGAAGTAAAAATAACTTCCCTCAAACAATGAGTGCATCACAAATTAATGGGCAAATTCAAAACCTCTCCTATATCATGAATATGACTTCAGCCTTTACTCTTGTGTAATAGGCTTGAACAACTGAATTCTATAATAAAAACACAGCCGAATAACAGAACGGTTTTATTAAATACTAGGGTGAGGGTGGGATTTAGAAAGCAGTACTGTAAGTTGCTTTTTTGGGAGTGAAGCATTTTATTATTGTTTTAACTTCCCATCATAGAATTTGGCTACACCTCAACCTAATTTTTTGGACCATGTATATGTGTGTGTTTGTGTGTGTGTGTGTGTGTGTGTGTGTGTGTGTGTGTGTGTGTGTGTATATATATATATATATATATATATATATATATATATAGATATATATGTGTGTGTGTGCATCCCCTTCAGTTGTTCGAACTTTCAAATGTTCGAAACTCATATGGCTGACACCATATGTTCGAACGTTTGAAAGGCCGACAACTGATAGCAGAGATCCCGCTACAGTGCAGGACTGGGATATTCCACTTTCCTGTACTGTAGTGCGATCACGGAGTGAGAATAATTAAGTAGCAGGGGGTATGAAGGTGCAGGGGCTTGTCCCCCTGCATAACACAGTTTTACTGTGTTTCCAGGTGGGTGGTGGTTCTATTTCAGGATGTTGGCATTCTGGACTGCCGATCATATGGTGTCGGCCATATGAAAGTTGGCATTCCGGACTGTTGACATTCTGAAGAAGATCTATATATATATATATATATATATATATATATATATATATATATATATATATATATATATATATATAGAACTCAGTACCATGCGCAGGGTCCTATGGCAGTAAAGCGATCTCTCACTAAATAAAACTCCACATATGCTTGAACGTCAGTGCTCATACGAAACAAACACAGAGTGCTCCAAAGACACCTTCAAAGTATATGAAAGAAGGACGAATGTAATCACTTAAAAAGAGATTTATTCATACAGACAAACGTAAGCGCTTTCACCCGTAGGCTTCATCAGACGTTTAATTGCCTCCATCTCACATCACAGTTTAAATATCAACAGGAAATCTACCATTGGCTAATTGCACTAAGTTCGTCACAAACATAAAATCCTTACACAATACTTATAAAATACTAACAGCTGAATAAAATCATTACAAAACTGATCTACTGATCTACTAATAACCTACTACAAGGCATATATATATATACTATAAACATATAGACAATAAATAAGAATAAAATGGCCATATATGATGGTGCCAAGCAACGTACTAGGATAATAAATATTACTGGTATTACTGTGCAAAATAAAAGGTGTAGCTATCATTCTATCACTTATATGGTAATATGTCCCCTACATAACAAACAAATATTATATCTAGACTATACATTAACTGTCAGAGTGGACATCATTTCTTAGGTCTGGCACATCTTCTCTTTCTAAGTATGGGTCTAAGATTGACTCTCTCATTAAGCCCTGGGGGTTGATCTGCTTTACACCTAAGTATCCACCTCATCTCACATTCTAACGTGTAATTGATCAAGTCACCCCCTCGTATGCTCTCAAACACTTCTTGTATTACACTAAACACAAACATGTGCTGAGAGCCAAAAATCTTATTGTGCTTGGCTAAAGAGTTGGTGTCAGTACCAAGCCTTATATGATACTGGTGTTCTCTAATTCTCTCCTTAAGGGACCTATTTGTCTTACCTATATAGAACGAGGTGCAGGCTACACACCTAGCCAAATACACCACGTTCTTACTCATACAGTTAGTGCCTGTATTAAACTTATATATAAAGTTATTATGGGGATTCACAAAAGTATCCCTAGTATCTATCAAACTACACTGATTACATCTCCCACAAGATCTAGTATTGTAGTCAGAGTCATTAGACTTCCTACTATTTTGTGATAACTTTCTATAACATAATAACTTCTTTAAACTAGGTTTATTCTTGAATACAACCAATGGTTCTGGTCCCACTAACTGACTTATATCATGGTCCAATCCTAGAATCTCCCAGTGTTTACCCATTAACTCTCTCAAAAAATAGGCATCTCTGGTATAAAACACTGGAGCTCTAACAAAGTCTGACACATCAGGGTTGTGAATATCTGCCTCTGAAGAGGCATCTGCATAATATGGTTTAGCTGTAGTGGACCTAAGTGCACTAACCTCACAAGATATCTTATCAAAGGCTGCTTCATCATAACCTCTCTCTAAGAACATACATTTCAATTTGGCTGTCTCCTCTATATATCCATGTCCACTTGGATTCAACCTAGAGGCTCTCATAAGTTGTCCTTTCATTACGTTGTTAAACACATAACTAGGGTGCATGCTGTTCCGATGCAAAAAAGCATTCCTATAACACAACTTGCGATGGATAGACGTATTCAAAAGTCCAGATGGAAGTCTATTAATATTCACATCTAAGAACGAAATACATTCCTTTGAAAAGTTGAAAGTAAATTTCAAAAAACTAGTCGACGCATTCATTTCTTCAAAAAATAGCAACAATCTGTCAACATCACCAAGCCAAATCAAAAAGAGGTCATCCACAAATCTCTTATAAAAACCGACACCCTCCTTGAAAAGCTGTGATTTAAACAAAAAGGCCTCCTCCCATTGTGCTACAACTACATTGGCGTAGCTGTTGGCACAAGGAGTGCCCATTGCTACGCCATCCTTCTGTGAATAAATAGAGTCTCCAAACATAAACACATTATTATATAAAATAGTCTCCATAAACAGGCAAATCAACTCCACCCTCTTATCTATAAAGTCAGACTTAGATTGTAAAAATCGCTGCATGTACAAGACACCTACATCATTAGGAATCTTCATAAAAAGGCTCACTACATCTAAAGTAACCAATGTATAATCACTCAAATCATCCAAACTTTTCATATACTCATATAGCTCAAGTAAGAACTGCTTACTATCCCTTAAAATGTGTGGGGTATTATTAACCAATGGTCTTACAAAATATTCCACATATATCGACATTGGTTCAGTGAGCCAGCCTTGGCCAGCAACAATAGGTCTCATAGGGGGCTCTTGCACAGATTTATGGACCTTAGGAAGGCCTTGTATGACCGGTAAACGTGGATTGGTCACTTTCAAATAATTATATAAATCAAACGAGATGTCTTCAGATAATAGGAGATCATCCAGCATGTTGTACACCCTAAACACTCTCTCGGTCACAACATCCATGTTAATCTCTTCATAAAACATATCCTCACTGAGTAGGTCACACATACTCCTCACATACCAGAAAGTATCCATCACAGCTATAGGCCCTCCCTTATCCGCTGGCCTAATTGTGATGGTGGAATCTGTCTTAAGAGAATTCAAGGCATGTCTTTGATTAAAATTCAAATTGCCTGTATTTCTCGATCTCCTACCTGTCTCAAAGTGAGTGTATATACCTTTCTCAACTAACTGCGAAAAAGTATCCAAAAGAGGATGTAGTTGAGGTATATATAAACTGTTACAACGAAACATAGACTCCGGTCTCTCCAGCTCATTTTTCCCAAAATCTAATTTAAGTTGTAGATTCCTAACAAACATTCGGACATCTAAAATAGAGTCAACTAGATCACTATCTGATGTGGGAATGAAGCTCAGGCCTTTATTCAACACCTGCTGCTCAAAAACACTCAACTCCCTACTTGAAATATTTACGATCAGCGAGTCCCTACTTTCTCCCACATTTTCTTCAATGTGGGTCCTCGCTGCTCGCTGTCTGAACCCTTCCTCTTGTAGCGGCCTCTGCTCTGCGACCGCGACCTCCCTGCACGCTGTTGTTGCGCTATGGGAAAAGGGGTAAACAAAACATTGTTATTAGAGGTCCCAGGAACAAAACCTGGTGTTAGTACCTTCCTCCTAACTGCATTATCCACATTTGTATGTCCTGCACCATTGTTAGTCTGAGTCGGATTCCCATCTGTACTACTTTGTTCTACCAAAGGTACACGCCTATCACTACCTGCTTGCTCATCAGCATTACTAGTATTAATCGAACCTACAACATCACGTGAGGCCCCAATTGTTGTCCCTTCAGACCGTATATTAGGAACATTCCCTACACTCCTTACATTCGTCTGAGAACTAATATTATTGTTCACCATCTCAGTAACAACATTAGTAACATTGCTTGCACCATTCATATTGCTGTACGGCCTCGGCCAAGTAAAAACATGATTATTCTTAAAATCTCTAGTATCTCTCAATATTTTATTTTTCTTTTGTTCTAACAACCTTTTCTCAAAGAGTGAGACATTATCAATTACTTTATCTAATCTCACATCAACCATATCATTGGAGAATTTCGTTTTAATATTTGCATACAACCGATTAACAGACAGTCTTAACTCATCCTCTTCTTTCTATTCTATACTATGTATAGTCTAGATACAATATTTGTTTGTTATGTAGGGGACATATTACCATATAAGTGATAGAATAATAGCTACACCTTTTATTTTGCACAGTAATAGTATGTTATTCATTCAGTCTATGATCCCTATACTCAATTAATTCATTAAAGCATCTTCTCTCATCCTGTGTTAAGTTATGCTCCCTTAACATGTTAATACTACAAACCTTTCTAAATTCCCCCTCACAGGCATGTTCAAAAGCCATGACCATTTGGTTGTTAGGGGGAATGAAAGTGCTTTTTCTCTTCAAACCCACATCAGCTGAATCTTGTGCTGTGTTACTTCTTGCATCAAAAATAAACGTAAATTTAATTGAATGGTAAACAATTTTAAATTAACAATTAATTAACAATTAAAATGTTCATATTGATTATATGAGTGAGAATAAAATTGAAACCTTTGCGTAACACTTTCAGGTGGATTTCATTAATATCAAGATTGCTCAAATTATGCAGTGTGAAACCCTTGGTATTCAAGAATGCTAGTAGCCGTGATCACAGGATCCTGCCTAACCATAATGTTAGTGGTAGACTCTTCTGAGTCATTTTCAACTAGCATGTTGTTCAAAAAAACAGTGTCTCATGAGCTGACCATGAATTCATTATTATATTATTATATCTATACTATTATCCATATGCACATTGGAAGCGGTTGTTACATAGAAAAAGTACACCTGCATCTGCAACAACATTTTCAAGCCTATTTACGTTTATAATTGCATTTACAGTTACTTGTTCTTGTTCTTGTAATTTCTTTTCCCCTGCACCCCCCCCCCCTCCATGGTGGCCGATTTATTTGCCAGTGGCTGTTCCCTCTCCAAATTTGTTGGTCCCTGTTTTTCAAGTGCTCTGAGCATCGTATCTGGGGTAAATGAGGTAAAAAAGGTTCCCCATGTTCCTCATTCATATCAAAATCATCATTGCTAGTCATGTTGTCGCAGCTGTGATTTCCCCGCTCTCATGAGCAGTAGCATTTGTATGTGCTTGGGCCCCAACTTCTTCCCTACGTGGGGGAGGTTTGGGATAGGCTTTCTTACTGGCATAATCCTTAGCATCCCTGTTCAATTTATTAAATTTCCTGTTAACATTGTCTCTCTCATACTTGTCTAAATCAGTAAACACTGTTAAATTGTTCTGTATAAGATGCCCAGCATTTTATGTTGGGAAAACTGTCAGGAAGCTCAAGGAAAGAATTTCAGAACATGTTTGTGATATAAGAAACAAGAAAGAATACAGTGCATTATATATACACAGTATTAGATGTACAAATTAAAAAAATATATATATTTTTTTGTGATTGACAGGATCAAAATCAATGAAAGAGGGGGAAATCCCAAGTTAGATGTAGAAATTAGAGCAATGGAGTAGCAGATCAGACTCAATGCCCATGAATTCCCGGAAATTAATGATTTTATTTCTATCAAAGCAATTTTGAAAAAGAGAGCAACTATTATTTAAGGACCATCAAACAACAAAATAATAATGGATTATGGTTTCTCTTCCAGGTTTATCATCAGCTATCACCAACTACTACTGAGTTTATTCTACCATTCAGTAAGTTCAGGTTTGGGGGTTGTTGGTTGACATAAATTTATTTGTATATATATTTACACAAATCATTATTATTATTTTTATGTTATTTTGACTGTGTATTTTTTATAAGACTTTGTTTGTGACATAGTGCTGTATTATGTGTATACAATGCACAAACATATATGAGACTTATAACTTTAATTTTAGTATTGGTGATGATTTTACACCTGTGGAAACAGGAAATGATGTAAATAAGTGCTTGAATTCAATGGTATAAAACTGAGGTTTGTTATGTCCACGTTAACTCTGATGATGCCCAGTGTTGGGTGAAAGCACTTAGTTCAATGTGGCTTTTTTACTACTTTTTACTGCTTCTTTGTTTTTTTATAATAAAAGGTGTACCATTACAACACTGAGTGGGTATATATTTTTATTTTATTATGCATTGTAATGTATAAATTTTGCAACTGAGATTATGTCGCTATGGTTTATTTTCATTTATATAAATGTAAGATTGCCTATGTCATACATGATAATTTAATAAAGATGTTTCTTGTTTTAAAAAAAAGACTGTATCTGAAGCAGAAGCCCTGGAAACAGTATCAATACAATCATATGCACACTTGAACAGGTTAGATATTATAAGATTCAAATAAGACCTACCTTCAGAGGTCAAGGAAAAAGAAAATTATATCAAGCTTTTAGCAAACTTCAAAATGAGCTTCCACATATAGCCCTGGTACTTCAGGATTCTGAAGACTAATGTGGCAGAAAAATGTCTCTTACCCTGCCTGTCCAACCACTTCCCCTCCTTATCTGCAGGAACTGGGTTGGAGGACACAAGGTACTTCTTTGCTGCTTGAGCCATAGCAGTAATTGCAGCAGAATCAGCTGTAAGGTGAGAACAGAGAAATTTGCTTGGGAAACTGCAATTTATCTGATTTTTTTAGGAACTGATGGGAGAGAACCAGGAACGTTACACTCAGCTTTTAATGTGTCCTCCAAAGCTGGAAAAATAGGAGGAATGGAAGCAGAAATAGGAATTTCTTGTTCAAGTAAATCATAATATCTTCCCATCTTTGGTGGGACCTCTGTCTGTTCCCAAGCAAATACATCCCTGAATCTGGAAATAGTCTCAGAAAAAGGAAAAGGCTTCCACTGGTGCCACTTCAGGCTCACTATCTGTAGAGTCTTGGAATACAGAATCCTGGGTGAGTAAATCCTGGCTCTGTCAACAACAAATTCATCAGAAAATCCATTATCATCCTTAGAGCAGCAACCGTATTAGACAAAGGAATAAAGCATGCAGACTTAACTGACTGTAATAAACTTCTGGATAGGATAATCACATCAGTTTTACACGCAGGAACCATTTTTTTTATTTTCTACATGGTTAACTTTCTGTTTCTTTTTCTCTAGGTACATCCTAAAGGGTGAATGGTTAGGGGACAGCATGTCATCTGGAATAAAAGATGTCTTTCCCCCAAAACCTAACCTCAAATAGATCCTTTCAAAGTATCTTCCATATGGAAATTTGATGGTTCTCCCATGCCCTTGCCCAAGCAGGGCACTGGAATACCCACAGACAATGTGTAAGACCCCAGTCTGTAGTGCCCAGCAAGGCTATACAAGAAGAATTCAAGGAAATATGTACATGGTCTGAGGAACCAGCAATGGCCACTACGGGAATATCCACTGTCAGATGAGACATAGTAATAGCTTGCAGACAGACTCATGTTTCAATTGCTTTTTCTTTTTACATATGTTAAGAAAAGGACCAGTAGGATTGAGGCAAGTATGCAGTTGGGGCAGAAACTGGTTTACCAGTAAGATATTGGAAGTTGAGTTATCTCTAGTAAGCATAAACAACAAACAGCCCTTTCCAATGAATGAAATCCGGGTTTGTATAATTTCAAATGGGTATTCAGCGAATACCATTTGTCGAACAACTATTTATTGAAGCTGCTCTTCACTGAACCGCAGATTTTAACTAGGGAAACCAGCGGTTGGCCACCGTCTCAAATTTGCCTGTTACTCCACTGTAGTGTGATCTTGGAGTTGGTAAATTTAGTTGGGGGGATGGTGGGGCACAGCCCCCCCACATTGGGGTGTGTGGGGGGCATAACCCCCACCTTGGCAAGTTTTAAATTTTTTTTTTTTTTTTTTTTTTTTTTTTGTGATCGCTTGGTTGGCCAACCCCTTGTGTGCCCTACTTAAAATCCACCTTTTGATGAAGATTGGGCTGCGGCTTTGATAAATAGTTGTTTGACAAATGGGTATTTGCTGAATACCCATTTAATGAAATGTCATAGACATGTCGAATTTACCCCACAACAAAGAAACCCAAGCAAACTGCACTATAAAATCACATAAAAGCTAAGCAAAGCAAGTGTAAGCAGAAGCACTCATATACAATCCCATTATTCTCCAGGAAAAATAATTGTCAACTTGCCAAAAACACTTAAAAATGCAATTAAGTATAGTCCTAAAGAATTAAATGCAGCCAAATCCTAGAAAACAGTCCTTTGAAAGACAGTAACCATAATCGAGGAATCTACTAATGTGCCTTAAAAGCCAGTTTCTTAAAGTGATATACCACAAAAAACAGTAAAAACACTAGAAAATATTCAAAATATTTATATGTGTGGAAGGATTCCCCAAAAAAGGATCTTAGCTGTCTGACAGGAGTCTTGGCTGACTGCTGCACCAGAGAAGTCTCAGGGATGCATCTACATGAGAAGGAAAGAAAGCACTGGAGATTTTTAGTTACTCAAAAGTGACTGTTTGGAGGGGGTTAGAGCCTTGGAAAGCTGGCTGGGTGCTGTACCCTTAGCAGATAGTGAGAATATTGAACATCTTTAATTTGTGTTTAAGGACAGGTCTGTTGTTTTCTCTTGTAGTTATATAACTGATTCCTGGGTTGCCATGTAAGGTGATGGCAGAGTTTAACAGCTGTGTTCTACAGCAAATATTATATCAGCACTCCATGCTTAATCCTTTAGAATAAACTTTGAAAAAAGTAGGGGGAAACACATTTATATAGGGAGACCAGGGCCAAAAACCTTGTAGATATAGTTCATATGTTTTTAAAAGAATATAAATTGTACTACTTTTATTTCAGTTAAAGTAAGGTACTGCTCGAGAAGACAGCATAGACAGTTTGTAGCTCTGAACTCATATCAGTGAGTAACAATTCTTGTCATGATTTGAAATGCAATGTAATCCTAAAGATCATGTTCCATTCAATTTACTTTAACCTCCAGAAACTAAGTTAACTGAAAATTTACTTCAGAGCTTTTGTTAATTGCCAAAGCCTGCATTTAATTGTTATTTATTTTAGCCACACAAAACTCATAAGATGTAAGCGTCCCTTTCAGTAACCATTTAAAATGCTAAGACTCATTAGCGCCAAGTCTTGGAAAATTGAGATTAATTATTGAAAATGCAGACTGAGGGTGGTATTCATAATCCTGCCCTTAGTAAATTTGTAGTTGTAATCTGTAAAGAGAAGCACTATGTCCTTATGCAAATAAGGTCATTCAGGCTGACTACAGAAATACAAAGGCATTTCAGTAAGCAGGCCTCCCTAAGGGAAAAGCATAACATGCTCGAGGCATAAGCATTAGGGTGAGAGTTTTATGAGGATAAGGGATATTGTTTGCATATTACTATGACTCATAGAGATAAATGTAAAAGGGCCTTATATGTATACAGACTGTGTAAAGGACCCTGAACTTATGCCAGTAAGCACCAATTTACATGTGGAATATGTGACTTAGGCTGCAAATTAATTAGCTGACTGATGTGCTTACGGTGTGAATACTGGACTATGAATTGCAAGAACACATCATTAGCATACACGCTACACATGAATATTGGACTATGAATTGTAAGAACGTCATTAGCATACAAACTTTATAAAATTTCTCATTTGCACCTCATTATTCTTAATGCACTGTGCATTAGTGTAAATGGACTCTATGAATCTTGCCTCAGCCATGCTCACTCACAAACATCATGGATTCCTCATTGCATTTATGTAACAACTATGAATACTGGCCTAACTTTTAGTATGTCTGAGACTGCCAATTCTCAGAATATTCTCTTTTCTCTAAGATACATGGTGATTGTGGCATTGGTATATATAAATTATGGGGCAGGGGAGCATGCCCTGCACATTGGGGGGTGTAGGGTGGGCATGCCTCTTGTGGAAAATAGGTTTAAAGGAGAAAAATACATTCAAAATTAGCTGTTCACTTTTTTTTTTTTTTTTTTTGGTGGGGCTTAGCACTGTGTCTTGGCATGCCAATAAGGGGCCCTCTCTTTTAAGTGTCAGCCTATTAGTATTGTCTAGTTAAGAGCCACATCCTCATATTCATACAATATGCAAGTGCAGACTGACTCATACAAACTTTGGAATGTACAATAACATTTTGTTATCAGTTCATAAGGTTGGCTAGTAATGATAGAAACTTTGGAATGTACAATAAGATTTGTTATCAGTCCATAAGGTTGGCTAGTAGTGTGTAGCCATAACTCTCAGCACTTTACTTTCAGTCTTGCAAACACATTAACTAATGTTTCTTGCTAGATTTACTAAAATACTCAGGAAATACATATTCAATATGCCATCCGTAGACCCTGACCATACCATTGTTGCATTTTAGGAAATATTTCATGCAACAAATAAACAAACAAATGCTCCCCAACCTTCCCCCCATCCCCACCCTCCCCATAACATCAACCTTATACCTAGCATGACCCCTTCCACACCTCTCTTCCACTTATCCCATAACCCCCTAATTATTCCCCCAGTCATACCATACCTCCTAAATACTCTACCTCCCTACCCATTCTAAATAGAGCCATATAGTGCTCCATCCCCTAGACTATCACTATCCTGCTCATATTCATTCTATCACACTGCACTCAACCACCATCATGTCCATCACTACTATTATTATGATCTCACTTCTCTCACTTACACTTTCTCTCTTAATGAAAATCATAACTCTCCAGACACCCAACATACATCCTACACCCACCTATACAACCACCACACATAAACCACAAAACCACATTTATCAAGTTACTTGGACATCCACCCTAGCTTATTCACAGCTAATACCTCTGTACAATCCAAAGTAAAAATTCTACCTCTCCGAAGACACCCCCCATTATCACACCACCACCAGCAACTATACCATTTTTAGGAAAAAATGATAAGTATAACCCACACAATTTGCCAAAACATTAAGTCCCAGTGCGGCGATGTACAACCCAATCCAGGCCCAACCAACCAGCCTCAGCAAACCTAACAAATCTTTCATGCTATCAACCATAAATCTCCAAAGCCTTAGAAACAAGATACCTGAACTTCAGGCATGGATTTAACAAAAAACCCAGATATTATAGCAGCTACTGAAACCTGGTTGAAATCATATGTAAAAAACACCAAATTTTTTCCCCCAGGCTACTCATGACTGAGAGCCAATCAGCCCCACAAGGGAGGAGGAGGACTAGCAATAATCTTCCCTAGCAGTCATACATTAATTCCCTGCTCAAAACCAACACCCAACTTCTCCCCAGCCGAAGTGCTAAGCTCTATATTAAAACTTAACAGCCATAAAAACATTTGCATAATTGCTCTGTATATTCCTCCAGGAAATAACATACCGATATTAGAAAACATACTTGCCTGGACTTCCTAAAATATAGATCATTGTATTTATTTATTTTTATTTTACATTTGTTTACCAGGAATGTCCGACTGGACACAGGTTCTTTTTCAGCAGAGGCCAGGGGAGAAAAGCTCCAGTTATAAATATAATATTAACATATACAAGCATTAATAGATTAACAGTTACAGACATTTCAACAATTTAATGAGCATACAGAATACTATGTTGATGGTAAATAATACAAAAGTAAAAGACAGCATTCTAGGTGATGTAAACATTGATAGGCTAGACATTGCCTACAGCAACTCCTCAAAAACATAAAGCTATACAACTTCTCCCAACTTATTGAAGACATCACCAGACCTCACAAAAATAACAGTTGGGGCTCCACAATACACTGGATATTAGTGTTCCATCCTAACAATGTCATCACTGCAGGCATACTACCTAATACCATAAGCGACCATCAGCCAGTATATATTGTACGCAAAACTACCCCGACCCCAGGCCAACACCAATACAGATCAATCCAAAATATGACTAAGTTCCAATCATCCATATTTAATGAAACCTTGGCTAAAGTAAATTGGGAGCCCCTCAAATCCCTACCACATAATGAGGCTTTTAAATTCTTTAACTCAACATTCCTAGACATCCTAAATAGGCAAGCATGCACCCGCCAAAAACATAAACAGAAAACAAAAATAAAAGATAACCATGCAAGCTGGCTCTCAAAATCTGCCAAAGAAGTAATGTCCACAAGGGATAAAATCTGGAAATCATGCCAGAAAAACAAAGACCCCTCAACTTTACTACATTACAAGCAACTCTGTAAAAAGGCAAAATGTCTAATAACCAGTGATATAAAAGCCCACTACCTCCACCTACAAAGCCAACATAAAAATAATCCCCAAAAATTTGGGTCCTCCATCAACCAACTGTTACACCCAGGCTCTCAAAGCAACCCATCCCCTGACCCACACAAAACCTCTATCGAACTTGTCACCCTCTTCAATTCCTACTTCACTGACACCATAGCTAACCTAACCACCATCTTTCCTACAGTTAACAACACCACCACCAAGACAGCTGATGACCAAATCATCCCAGAAAAAAATCCTGCCCTCATCTCTAACCTAACATTCTCCCCCATACCCACAAACCACAATAAAAAAAACGTTCACTTAATGTAAAACCTTTACTGTGGCCCCTGACAAACTATCCCCACACTTCCTGCAGCTAGCTGCAAACTCTATAGCTTATACCACTAACATACTCATTAACAGAGCGATTAAAGAATCCCTTGTCCCAGACATCTGGAAAAAAACATTCATTCTCCCCTTTCACAAAGGTGGCACCAACACAGACACCACTAACTTTTGAGCAGTAGCAATTCTCTCACCCCTCTCTAAAATACTGGAAAAATGCATCCATGCCCAACTAATCAACCTCTTGCTTGAAAATCAAATTCTATCACTCAGCATGGTTTCAGACCAGGACACAGCACCATTACTGCCCTCCTATCCTTCCTTCATACAGTTAACCAGGCACGTGATTCTGGTAAAATAATAGCACCACTTTTCCTTGACCTCTCCAAAGCTTTCAATACCATTTTCCACAATATCCTCCTCTCTAAACTATCTACCCTCTACATTTCCCCACCTACCCTACAATGGTTTAATAGCTATCTCTCCAATAGGCAACAATCCACCAAATGGCAACAATCTTACTCTCCCTTCCTCAGTACTTCCACAGGGGTACCCCAAGGCTCCATACTTGCTCCTCTCTTATTTAGAATCTTTATTAACAATGTTCACTCCACTGTCCCTCAATGCTCAGTAATCCAGTATGCCAATGACTCTACAATGATATGTACTGCAAATTCTAACTGAACTCCAGCAAATTACCCAGAATGCTGTCATCTCTACTGAATATTGGATGCTTAAAAATCATTTTTCCCTAAATCAAAAAAAAAAAAAAAAACTAAAGTAGTAATTTTTACCCCTAAGAACACTATTCTCCTAGATAAAAAAAAAAAACTCTACTATAGAAGCCCAGTACAATACCACTATAGAAATTGTCCCACACAATAAATTACCAGGCATTATTATAGATGAAAACCTTAACTGTGACCTACATACAAACATTAGTATCAAAAAACACACCAAAAGCTCTGTATGCTCTACAGGCACCAGCACTTTCTTAGCCTCTCTACTAGACAAACCTTTTTATTACCCTCTCTTTATGGTGCCCCTCTCCTCACTAATAACCAAAATTTTACAAAATCCAAACTTGATATGTGTTGCAACAGAATAACCAAATTTGCCACTAAGGCCAGATTTTTGTCCCAGCACTGTAACTCACTGAAACAGTTAGGGTGTCTGGAACTCCCCAACCATCTCTCATTCACCCAACTAACTGCAGCACACAAAATAATCTACAGACCCACAGACTGTCCTACTATCTCAGCTCTACTTGCCAATTACCAACCCAGCAGTCAACTAAGATCTGAAACTCATCTCCTTCTAAAAGTAGAAAAGCCCACCTTACCTGCTGGTCAACTCCTCTTCTCCTTCATCATCGCCAAACTATGGGACTCACTTCCACCTTCTATAATAACACAGGCAGCACCACCACCTTCAAACAAATACTGAAAAATCATCTCAGGTCTTCCTGGCTGTGTACCTGCTCTGTAACCTAACTCATTCCTTCTCCTTATATGATAACTGAACTCATATGCTTTTTGCTACTAGTGACTGATGATTCTTTCTCCATATTTATTATTTTTTTCATGACTTGTTGATAGTGGTACAATTATACTGATTAATATATCTCTGTTTATACCTCTCTGCTTGAATTAATTTGGCAACCAGCTAATAATGTTTATTTTCTGTATATATTACTGTAATCAAACCAACTAGATTCCTGCTTTTATGTATATATTGTGTATATTTTACTGAAATCAAACCAACTTAACACCGAAAGTGTGATAAGAGACCTTGGGACACAGGTGGACAGTAGTCTCTCCTTTGATAATCACATCGCCACAGTAGTCAGGAAATCCTTCTATGTGGCACACCTCACCACAAAAGTTTTTTCATCCAGAAAAAAAGAGGTCATTGTTCCCCTCTACTCATCACTCATTAGACCCATTATAGAGTGCAATGCCCCTTTTGGTATGTACCTCACAAGACATCTACAACAACTGGAAAGGCCACAGAAATATCTCACAAAGAAGATTACCGGTCTCAAACAGATGCCCTACGCAGAAAGTCTCAAAAAACTCCAGCTTTACTCTGTCGCATATCGCCTACTCAGAGGTGATCTCTGCCTAACATACAAAGCTATGTCAAACCCAGAGCTGTTGCACATGCTCCACTTAAAGAAATCCCAATCCCTCCGAGCTACATGCTCTGGGGACCTAAACATTGTCACCATGTTAAACAGAACATGCCAGAGGGATAGATTCCTGTCCCAGAGACTTCCCATACTCTGGAATAAACTACCTATCTATATCAAACAAAGCTCCTCATTAGCACTCTTCAAGAAAAATCTTGATGACTGGATGGGAAATAGGAAATTCACCCCAGGGATCACCTCTGTGGCTCTGCTCGACAGTGGTACAGGAAAATAATTTTCTTGGGTGGCAAAAGCCAGGGTACCTTTTTGGCTGGGCTTGTATAGGCCCCAGGGCCGATAGCCTAGTACCTACCTATGAACCTATGAATTAAATTCCTGCTTTTATGTATATAGTCTGTATATATTGCTGTAATCACTATGTGTAACACTGTTTCTACTTTTGCACCAATTAATGTTTATTTTTTTTCTGTATCTATGTTCTTGTTGGAGTTTTTCTCCCTGGGCCTCCACTGAAAATGGACTCTTTTAGGACCAGTGGACATTCCCAGTAAACAAATGTAATAAAATAAAAACAAACAAAAAAAAAATAAATACAAAATTACTGTGGTAGTTTATTATGCAGTGCCACAAAGTAAGTATGCTGATGTTTTAAAGCAACTATAACTGTCAAGCTAATATAGATGATTTTAATTTCATGATACATGGATATTAAATTAGATAGAGGATGTGGCCTTAATGGTATGATTTCCCTTTGAACAAGTCTGAATTTATTCAAGTAAGTAGATAGGATTATATGTATTGTGTTATTTTAATTGTGAAATGATGTGATTAAATGATAAGAACTGTGAAACCGGTGCATTTGTTTTATACAAGTATGGATCTATGGGGCATTATGCCTTTAAGGGAATGATCTTATTGCATCACTTTGCTACTTAGTATCTGAACAAAGTAATGCAGTATGATGTTTTATTTATTTATTTACATTTATTGACCGGGAGTGTCTGACTGGAAGTAGGTCCATTTTCAGCGGAGGCCCGGGAAGAAAAGCTCCACAGTTAAAATAAACAGACAGTAGTTATATTGGATTACATAGCGATTAACAATTTACATAGCAATTAATTACAAACATATTTACAGATGAAGAACATAGTACATCAGTAGACAACTAGAATCTTTATCTGTGAAGTACATAGCAGACATTAACAAATGTTACAACAAGAAGTTCCTGCTGTATAATAAGTACTAGGCTTATGAGCAACTGAGCTTGCTATAATCAAGGTAGTTAGTGGGGTGGGAAGAAAGGTAGTGGTTGGATGGGGTGGGTGATATTAGAGTGGGAGTTGCAAGGGCATAGCCAGCATGTTTTTAGGTGCGCTTTTAGTAAAGTTTTGAAGTGGGTGAATGATGAGGTAATTGTGGGTGGGAGGGAGTTCCATAATTTGGCAATGGCGCAAGAGAATAGTGCTTCACCAGCAGAGTTATTGGCTTTAGTGATCTGCAAGTGATTTTTGTTGCTGGATCTTAGTGGTCTGGTGGTGCGATAGGGTTGGAGTAGATTCTGGAGGGATGGGACATTTAGTGGATGGTTTACTAGTTTGTGGGCAACTGATAGTTGATACCATTGAAGGAGGTGAGGTAGTTCAAGCCAGCCCAGTTCAGCAAGTGAGAGTTATTGGTGACTACGGTAGGATGCTCCTGTGGTGAATTTGGCGATTTTTTTGTAGCAGGTCTCTAGCTTGTTTAGATCGCATTGCCTTAGGTTGGTATATATTGGAGAGGCATAAAGTAGGATGGAAATAAGGTGGGAATTTGCTATTGAAATCTTTGCTGCTTTGGTGAGAAGTTGCTTATTTCTGTATAACGCTCCTAGTTTTTTGTGAACTTTTTTTATGGTCATGGATATGTGAATGTCAATTTTTAGTTTATTGTCTATTTCCACTCCTAGCAATTTGGTGTGTTCAGTTGGGTATATAGTGGTGCTGTCTTTTTCTGTGATGTTAAAGTGAGAGTTGTTTTGAGTATGTTTGGTGGGTTGGAAGATGAGTAGTTTAGTTTTGTTTGGGTTGAGTATTAATTGGGCATCGGATAACCAAGTTTCAACAGAGGAAAAGGCTTCCTGTGTGACTTTTTGCAGTTTGGGTAGGGGTTGGGCTGAGCAGATGATGGTTGAGTCATCTGCGTATTGTATGAGTGTGCCACGTTTGGTGGCAGAGGCTAGATTATTGGTGAAAACAGAGAAGAGTAGGGGTCCAAGGATGGATCCTTGGGGAACCCCTATGGAGACAGGTAGTTGGGGAGATATGTCATTCTGCCATACAACGAATTGTTGGTGGTCAGACAGGTAACTCTGAAACCAGTTAGTGACTGATTGAGAGAAGGATAGGTTATTGAGGACAGTAGCAGAGGAGAGATAGCCATTGTTTTTATGCTGAAGGATAGTGTTAGTAAATGAGTAAGGCAGTGGGGAGATTACTAGTTGAAGGTGTGGGTTGGAGGGGAGGAGGGTTGTGTTGTTTAGCTAGTGATTGTATGGTTTGTGTGAAGTGTGTGTTGAATGAGGTAGCAATATTTTCAGAGGAGTGAGGGATGTTAGGAGGAGGGGTACTGACTTTACCTGGGTGGAGGATAGAGTTTATGGATGACCTGAATTGTTTGGGGCTGTGTTGGGAGGAGTCTAGGGCAGACTGGTAGAAGTGGAATTTGTCCTGTTTTATTAGCTTTTTAACTCTATTGTGTAGTTCTAGGAATTTCTGTCTAGTTGAGGGGGTTTTGTGCCAGTGCTCCCAGGCTTTATCCCTGTTTTTCATTTCTGACTTAGTGGTTTTCTGTAGCCATGGGGAGGGTTGTGCTTTCCTTCTGGAAAGTCTTATGGGGGCATGGTAATTAAGGATGCTCAGGAAGGCAGTATTAAAAAATTCAACTGCGTCATCAAGACTGAGGTACTTTAGGGGATGCCAGTTACATTCTTTGAGGGATGAGATGAATGTGAGTGGGTTAAAGTTTAGTTTTTTTACATATTTGACGGTAGATGACAGGTTTAGCTTGGTATAGGTATTTTTTGAGTAGGAATGTTGGGGAGTGATCACTGAGGCTATTTGATAAGCAGCCTGTTATATATGACTGGGGGCTCTTACTGACTATTATCCAATCCAGGGTAGTGTGCTTGCTGGAGTTTTTATTTATCCTGGTTGGCGACTGGACTAGTTGGGTGAAGCCATGAAGGTTTATATGATAGGTTGGATTGTTGCCAGAACAGGATTGCCAGTCAATACTGAAATCACCTAAAAGTATAAGTTTCTTGGGGGTGATGGTGGGTAGACCAGCTGAGGAGGTTTTCTAGTAGAGGGATGTTTTGGCCAGGTGGGAAGTAGCATCCAATTATGGTGATGGTTTTGTTTTGGTTTATTTTGAGGTTGGTATATATTATTTCTTTATGTTTTTAAATGAAATGTACTTATTGTGTAATGATGCAATTTCATTCATTACTAAGTATTTATTTGAAATAAGGTAAATGTTTCTTGATTGGTCAATTGTTTTTAAATGGGAATTTGTTGCATAAGAAAGTTTTATATTGTTTTATTTTATTTCATTGGTCTGATGAAGCGACCTGTTTGGTCATGAAAGCACTAACCAAATAAAGACATTCTTATCCTCAGTTGTGTATCTTTTAATACTTTTATTTTTACTTTTAATTTTTAATGTTTAATGCTTTATTCATTATACCTCTCTATGTCGATGCACGATTGAATCTCAAAAACAGGTAGGTCCGATAAACCTTTCTCTGCGAAAGCGCATACTCGGGTATTCAGAATGGCCCTGAGACTATTGTTTTCCAACATATTAGCATTCAACAAGTACAAAAAAGAATTAAGAACTAAAAATTGGCTTACTACTGATGTCTGTCTGATACATTCCCACATCAGCCATGACTCCAAAATATAGTACCAAAGACCGAGCTCATATTATCGTAATAACTTTATATTTTTTTGATAACTTAATGGATTTAATGGCGAATGCCATACAAAGTTACTTTCTACTAATAACGATATTTGACTTTTTGGCTAAGCATTAGAAATCCTACGGTAATTAATTTTGAATTGAAGTGTGTTAGATTTCATATTAAGAATACCCTCAATCATTTTGTTAATTTGGTCAAATGCACGGCACCATCCCCCATGGTGTTTAGACAAGGCTTAAGGCACAGGACTGTAGTTCATGTCAAATCAACTAACACATGGCCTTTCATTGCACCAGCATCGGTTTAAAGTGAGATCTCATATTTGTTGCGTTTGTTTAAAAGGTTCCCGACATTGAATTTACACACAGCATTCCCTTCCCAAGGACATAGTCAAGGAAAAACGCCAAACCCAATTCCCTGTACTGTGTAATAAAGCCATGCTTAAACGCTTGCATTTAGGTGCCAAAACTAATGAACCAAAGATGAAACATGAACTGAATCAATAGTCTTCACCTATTTCTCTACTCAGACTCTCAACGTAAATTTCTATACACTAAATAAAGGGTTTATATTTTATTTTCTAAGCTTAAATATTAATGTTTTTAAAAAATATTTAAAAAATGTGATTACGAACGCAATTTATTTCGCCTGAAGTTCGCTTACATAACCATGTCTTACCTACGTATACCTTTCCTTTTCTTTTTTCTTTAACATAAAGTTTCAAACATATTAATTGTCCTCCACCTTTACATATCTTCAAATTAACACGGACTCTCTTAATTTTGGCACCAAAACAAACGGCACAAAGACGTAGCATGAATTAATTTCATTTGTATTCCCTTAATATAGCTTTTTATTAGTCTATTCATAAAATTACTTTCCAGTAAAGGTTGGAGCACTTTGGATTCTAAGCTACCGAATGTCAATTTTAGATTGACCGAAAACTATTGCATTCAGCTTCATTTGATGGATGCCTGAAAATGAGACTCCCTAACATAGCCACTCATAACTTACCTACACACAACCGGACAACAACATTAGTTTCTAATCTAATTTAATTATTTTATTATTCTCCACCATTAAATAGCTTAGATTTAAAACCATTGTACTCCATTACCACACACATTAATCAGAGATGGCCACTTAGGCCATCACCAGGACCAATCCTCCCACTCCCCTAAATCTCTTGATTGTTTAATATTAGTTTATTTCACAAGCAGCTATTTTGGCTATTTTGGCTTTAATACTCCCTAGCCCCACTGCCCCTATCATTTTCTTTGGGTTTTCTGGTTTTATAGTGAGCTTACACATGAGGTACTTAATTCCACATTTCAATACCTTACATTATTAAACCTAAAAGAAAAAGTTAAAAATGTGTTCAAACAGCATAACAGATTATCAGACAGTTTAGATTTTTATTCTCATTTTAATTTCCTATGTTGATCTTCTATTTGAATCCTCACCCCTGATCACGGTCTCAATTGGACTCCCAGTGCAGCAACAAATGTAAAATAAGGTGCTCCAATTGTTTCACCCTCGATCAAAAGGGGATATCCTTGCACAGGCAATCTGTCTTTCCAATGGTAAGCCCAAGCAGCTTTGCAGACAACTAGGCTCATCTTTCCTCGCTTCACCATATTTCTGGCACTGTTCGCTGCGAGTAATCTACCCCTTCCTCAAGCGTATTTCCAACTGCAGCGACAATCCTACTGCCACACTCAGAGCCAATAATACCCCACCCCACAGAACTCTAACATAAGATTGGCCATTACTCCCGCTCTCCCGCAATCCTCTGCTAGCCCACATTGTAGACCCCTCCTCTTGTCACAATACTAGTTTACTCACCAGTGAGAGTGGGGAGTACTGAGCTGCCTGTTTGTCCTCAGAGGAGTGGTTAGAGACAGCAACTGGTAATTCATTGGCCATTTTGGGTCATTTCCTGTTTTTTCCAGCCTCCTGCTATAAAGCACGCTTTAGCGCGATTTAGCGCGGAGTTGCCACAGGAGCACACAAGAGCAGCGGCGGTTAATCAAGGTTAAACTATTCGGGCTACCTAAAGTCCACTCTTCAAATTTTCCCTTAAAACAGCCTTCCCTGAACTGTACTGCTGATCTAACCAGCATATTCTATATCTAAAAAGCTCAGCTCTACTTGATTCCTAAGTAGAATATTCTCTATCCGTAAAGCCTAGCACTTGCTCCTAAAGTACTTTTTACTTGATATAGCACTTTTATTATACATAGTACCCCACCAGCCAAAAACCCCATTCGATCACCCACATCCCCAGGAGTCTTTTAAAGTCCTTGTCTATTCCTTCTAGCATGTCGAGGGATCAGTTGCTAGTGTCCTCTCCTGCTCAGCTGGTGAATCTGGGAATATTGAGGCAATGTTACAATTGTCTCATGTACACGGACAACCCTCTCCTTCTCCCAAAAAACACAAATATATGCGAGAGATGCAGCTATATAGCCAAACTGGAGGCTGAGCTCTCTCAACATAGGACTGGTAAGACCAGACAGGAGGAGAAGGTAACCACACACACCACAAACCCAGTCTCACATAGTACTATCACAACTTCAAATCCTACACATAAATACACAAAGACATATTCGGAGGCTCTGATCAAAAATCTACCAAAACAGCAGAGGCCACCAAAGCAGGCACCCAAACAACTGCCACCTCAGGACACAACACATGCAACACATAGACCACATAGTCAGTGTGCCAAACAGTCACAGCCCTTAAGGCCAAACACAATGCCAGACACACTCGTCATTGGTGACTCCATAGTCAGACACACTGACGTCCCGCTCACCAGATTGAACAAGGAAAAGGTCACAGTAAGCTGCCTGTCGGGTGCTAGAATTCACCACATAACGCAAGCACTCAGGTCTCTCAACAGCAGGTACAAGTACGACTCTGTCATTGTCCACACTGGTGTGAACGACCTGAGACGTACCTCCTTGGACTACATGAAAAGAGACATAGAGGAGCTCTCTGATTATGTAGCCCAGGCAGGTATGACCCTGACCTTGAGCAGTATCCTACCTTCACCAAGAATGATGCCACAATACAGAGACAAGATGATCAACTTTAATAATTGGCTTAAACTCTGGTGTCATTCAAAGGGGATCCAATGTCTGTCTGCCTGGGATGACATGCTGGACAAGCCACTCTGCTTCGCAAGGGACGGCTTGCACCTGTCACCCCTGGGCTTCCGGATATTGGCAAAGGCTCTTGCCACCCCCATAGTGCCTTTTTTAGGCAAGGCTCAAATTCTAAACCTACCACCCTAGAACACAAAAAGGAAAAAACTAAGGGTAATGCTGCTCAATGCCAGAAGTCTCAACCTCAAGATGCACACACTCAAGGCCCTTCTCAGTATGGAGAACATCGATGTCTGTGCTGTGACTGAAACCTGGTTCAAGGCTCCCGAGAGCACCCCAGCACTATCAGGCTTTACCTCATATCATGCGTTCCGGCCCCAAAATCCGGACAACACCAAGAAAGGAGGGGGGGTGTCTATATTCATCAAGAACACCCACACCTCAAGGTTGGTGGCAACGCACAATGCATCGGAGACCATCCAGGTGCAATTAACCATAGGCAAGACTGCTCTGCAATTTGTAGCATGTTACAGGCCACCCTCTCAATCTCAGGAACCTCACATAGCTTTCCTGAAAACACTGGAGGGATAAATGTATCTCCAAACACCATCATACTAGGTGATTTCAACTACCTGAATATAGACTGGGATCACTACTCAAGCCCCAACACTCTAGCCCAAAGGTTCCTAGAGTTCATAAACTCAAATGCCATGGAACAACTAGTCACCATTCCCACAAGAGGAGATAACATACTAGATCTCATCATCACGAACATGGGGTCACAATGTTCAACACCGGAAGTATACCCTTCACTGGTGAGATCAGACCATAAACTAATCTCACTGGAAGTCCACATCCCGCCCCCACCTGAGATAAAAAAGACCACAGTGAAGAACTTCTCAAAAGCTGACTTCACACTTCTAAAGGCTAGTGTGGTCTCTTTTAAGGCCCCCGGGACTGCGGAAACCATTACTCAAGCCACTGAATCACTTACAAATGCCTTCTACCAGCACCTACAGGACTGCATGGATCAGGCAATCCCAAACAAAACAAAGACCCTTTGTACCAAAGGCAAGCGTCCAGTTTGGTGGACCCCAGCCATAAACAAGCTCTACAACAAAAGGAGGAAGCTACTACAAGATAGATCAAAATCCTTAAAAGGGAAAACACCCTTGATCATTATAAGTAAAAAATTAAGATCTCTCATAAAATCATCCAAGGCAAATTTTGAGAGAAAAGTCGCTAAGGACTCAAAGGACAATCATAAGGCCTTCTTTAGCTATATTAGAAACCTGGGAGGAAACTCCCAGATATGCTCAGAATTAGTTCAAAATGATGTAAAAATTACTGAACCTACAGACATTGCCAACATACTGGCTGACAGGTTCAGTGCAAACGTCTCCCCCCCCCACCCCCAAAAGGTGAGATATCTATACCAGAGAATTATAGCCCCCCCAAACATCTCTAACGCTCAGGTGAGAACTGCTCTCTCCAAGGCAAAAAACACAGCATCCATGGGACCAGATGGTGTCCCCGGATGTGTGCTCCACGAACTCAATGAGGAATTAAACCCGCATTTAGGGCAGCTGTTTAATCTTAGCCTCACCTCAGGATACGTGCCTAAGGAGTGGCGTACGGCAACTGTGGTCCCACTTCACAAGGGAGGTGCCTCCACCAACCCGGGAAATTACCATCCCATCAGCTTGACAAGCTTGATCTGCAAAGCTATGGAGAGGATCATAATGGAACTCATAAATAAAGACATTGGAGACTTGCAGACTTTGGATCCAACCCAGTTTGGCTTTGTCAAGGGCAGATCATGCCTTTTAAACCCGGTGGACTTTTTCGAAACAGTCACCAAGGCCATTGATGAGGGAAAGGCAGTCCACACAGCCTACCTCGACCTGGCAAAGGCTTTCGACACAATACCCCTCTCAGGTATCATTGAAAAACTCATCAGCTTAAATGTAAACCCATACGTCACAAGATGGGTTGCAAATTGGCTAAGTGACAGAACCCACAGGGTCAGAGTTGCTGGCGCCATGTCAGACTCAAAGCCTGTCACAAGTGGTGTCCCACAGGGCTCAGTCCTGGGCCCTCTCCTGTTCGGCATCTACTTTTCAGAAGTACAAGCAAACACAGGAGGATTATGGCTGACAAAATTTGCAGATGACTGCAAACTGGGCCATAGTTGAGAACACATCTGACACAGATATCCTTCAGAAGGGTCTTATAGAAACGGAAAACTGGTGCCAGAACCATGGCCTAAAGTTAAACGCCAAAAAATGCATAGTCATACCCTTCGGGAAAATCAAGGTTACCCCTAGCTACCATATAGGCGGCAACCCACTAAGCACAGAAGAGGTTATCAGGGATCTGGGTACCCAGGTTGACAGTAACCTTTCATTTGATACTCACGTTGCCAAAGTAGTTAGGAAGACCTTCTACATTGCCCACCTGATAATGAAGGGATTCACATCTAGATCAAGGGAAGTCATCATCCCCCTGTACTCATCACTCATCAGGCCAATGATTGAGTACAATGCCCCATTCGGAATGTATGTGACACGACACCTGCATCAACTGGAAAGGCCCCAAAAGTTCCTCACCAAAAGGATAAAGGGTCTCAAAAATATGTCTTATGCTGCCCGACTGAAGGAACTTCAGCTCTACTCAGTCGCTTACCGTCTGCTCAGAGGTGACCTGTGCCTAACATACAAGGCCATGTCCAACCCAGAATTGATGAACATGCTTCACCTCAAAAAATCTAGATCCCTCAGAACTACAAGGGCGGGAGACTTAAACCTTGACACGGTTATAAATAGGACGTGCTGGAGGGACAGATTCATCACCCAGAGACTCCCTATGCTGTGGAACAAAATCCCAGTACATGTGAGGCAGAGCACCTCGCTGGCTTTGTTCAAGAGAAATCTTGACCAATGGATGGGAGATCGCAGATATACCCCAGGGATTATCTCAGTGTCACTGCTTGACAGAGGCACAGCAAAATAATGGGCATAGTATCCTCCAAACTAAAGGGGTGGCAAAAGCCACAAAACTCTGGCTAAGCTTATAAATGCCCTTGGGCAGATAGCCTAGTATGAACCTATGAACCTATGAACACCCCCTGCCACACCCACCTTGATATACGTAATCACTCTGTAACAGTCCACTTCCCCTTTTCGTATTGGTCCTCATGCGTAGTTCTCATGATTTGTTCTTCCCAGATTCATGGTATATACCCCGTCTTATTGATAGGGCAAAGATTGCATTCCCACAGCCTATCTCTGGCCTTAGAAACACCCCAAACACACATTTCTGCTTGCAATGTAACTATTAGATAATTGGTCAGCATGCGGTTAACAAACCTATCACGACACACTCACTTCCCCACCAAATAATTGACCACTCCCCACTATCTCTTTACTTAGAAAGACTTCACTATAGGTCTCTAATAATTCCAACCCAACCAATCAGGACCCAAATTCTCCCTCCGACTTATTGGTAGATGTAGCCAGTCATCTCAATGCACATGGCCAATTAATTTACCAGCCCTGCCCTGCTGCACACGCTCTGAATTATTTTATAACATATGATGAATAGTCTGCACACGGCCTTAAGTTAGAGTCAAAGAGAAATGGAAGTCAACCAAAACTAAATGTTAAAACTGGAGAAAAACAATGTTTAATGTATGCAGTTCCCCTCATGGTTTTGATATAAATCAGCATGCTTGTAGAAACACTTGTATAATGTAATGTGTGCTCACCTACCTGATTCACCCCAAATAAACTCAGTGGTGGAACCAGGAATTTGCAAAAGAGGGGGGTGCAATCTGGTTAGTTGACTACCAGGTGAAAGCGGGAAAGTGGGACACTGGGTTTGGTGGCTGTGAAAAGATTATCTTAAGTTCTGACATCACGTGTGGAAAGACATCAATTTACATTCAGTTGCACATGATTTTGCTGTGGATATGATAGTAGAAATAGGTAATTACTGTGCAGCACACAACACAGGTACAGGTAGAACAAGTATTGTCAATGCATGCATGGAAAAGATGATTGGTTGCCCATACCAAGTCACATCATTCTCCTTCCATGTCATACTGGGCATATGCACTGTTATAAATTTGGAAAGAAACCCTCTGAAATATATGTTAATGTTATGAGACATAAAATATATACCACAGACACAGCTGTTGTGATAAATTAGTAAAAGTTCATTTAATGACTAAACTCATAAAACTTTCCTTAGCAGGCCATAATGTTTTTGGATTGTTTACTGTTCATTCTATGATTTTAAGCACAATTAATTATCTTTTATAGGTGTTTTCATAACAAAAGTCCTACTGTACATGCTCTCTCTCCTTTCAACAAATTCTGGAGTGGGTGTGGGAGGGGGAGGCAATGCTGCTCTCCAGCAGTTCAAAAGTGCCAATGAAAACAGATGATCTGCTGTGGCAGCCCCTAACGGGAGCAGCCGAAAGAAAAAAAACTGTTTGTGTGTGTGTGTGTGTGTGTGTGTGTGTGTGTGTGTGTGTGTGTGTGTGTGTGTGTGTGTGTGTGTGTGGGTGTGCATGTGTGTGTGTGTGATAAATTTATTTTTCCCCACAGAAAAAAGTTATGCTTTTTTTCAGTTTATTAAACCAGCAGAGCAAAATTGTTACATTTCCTTTGCATACATACTTAGGTATGTACACACACACACACACACACACACACACACACACACACACACACACACACACACACACACACACACACACACACACACACACACACACACACACACACACACACAGTTTGGGCATGTGCAATAATGCCCTTCTAACCTGCCAATACACCAAACAATTATTCCCATAATAAATACCCAAGCTATTTTTTAAAAATATTTAAACTAGTGCTTGCTTTAATATAATTTAGTTGTCTGTTTCATGCATCATCTCTCATTCCTATATAATCTTCTACGTAGACTCTCTGATGACTGTCTACTACTCTTTGCTAGCCCCAAACATTCTCAGAGGTAGCCATTTCTAAATGCCCTATATACTTGGATAAGGGGTACAAGTTCAGATATTTTAGTCTTTCATCATAACATAAATTTTCACATACATGAATGTCTTTGTTATATTTTAGCTGTACTCCAATTTACTCATGCTTGTTCTCTTATAAGGTTTTCGTGTTGTTATTCTATATTGTAGTATGGGTTTAATGTAACCTGCAAATGATTTTATCAGTCTTTCGTTTCCTAGACATTATAAATCTTTATATGCAGCCTACAGTTTTATAATCATCATAACCATTTCGTTTGTATGATTAAATTACTTAAAACTGCATCTACACATATACCGAGGTCCTTGAATGAATCTACAGCATCAATCACTGTGTTGTATTAAATATTTACGCTTCAATTTGTCTTTCAAATATAATTTATTTAGATTTTAATGTATCTATCAACATGTTATTCTCCTGCACCCAAATGGTATATTTAGTCAAGTGCTTTTGCTGACGTACTCTACCTATAACAGATGTAAATCTGTTTGCCTATCTTCAAGTCATCTGTATACAGATTGTAGAACACCGCAGATGAAAGCTGCAACCTAAACAAGTAAGGGCCTAGGACAGAGCCCTGTCGAACGCCTTGACTGCAAACTAGAATTTCACTTGTTCAATTGCTGTATGTTACTTACCATTTGCTGTTTGGAAGATGTGCAGTCTTATCATTGTTTTTTCGACAAAGTTTTATGTGTTGCATTCATAATACATTTCACCGAAAGCCACAGCTGCAGTTTTTATAAAATGTTAGTTCAATTAACAGGTTTATTACATTTTTACTTAAAAACAATGATGGCACTTTTATATGCATGTGCGCTACTTTCTCTCTGTATCTTGTGGAGCTTTTCTCCCCAGGCATCCACTAAAAAAGGATTTTCCACTCCGTTAATCTTTCTCAACCAACAAAAGTATAAAAAAATAAAAAAGAGCTTCAGCTTTCTATATGTTCTTTACACTGCAGTACATCACCTATAGTTTCTTGACAATCACTTCAGAACACCACCTACAGTTCCAACCCCTTCTCCATATATGGACCACCCACCTTAATATTCTTCCTATACATACTCTACATCAACCCACTCCTCCTTCCTATTTTTAATCAGACTGTACTCTTCCATCTCTATTCTTATCTCACATTCTTACCCAATTTAGATATGCAGCTTCTGGCTTACCGGTAGGTGAAAATTAAAAATACAAAAAAGTATAATTGACACCTTTTGACAGGCCTTTTGTGAGAGGTTCACTGTGTCTACTATATAGATGCTATATAGGTTTGTGATAGGGTCTACGTGAATATTAGGCTAACTGCCCAGAAGGGTAATTTTAAATATATTCAATAAGCCAAGGTTAGAATCGAACTCTGTACCTTATGCTTATGAGGCAAAGACTTAAACCATTATTTCAAACCCATTGCCTGGGTGATTTGTTACCTATATTATTCTCACATGCCAACTGCTGTTTTCCGTACATGCCCACACAAAATGCTACATATAGTACATCTTTGGATACCCATAGTGAAATTACTCTGTACATCCTACAAATGTGCAAGTGTCATGTCTCTTCTGTAAAATTTTGTATACTTACTGCCGCTTCTCCTTTTCCCATATCTACACTCAGAGAATGAGCCTGAACCTGATGTATGAGTGTCAGAGCCCTACACTAGTTAACAGATATAAATAAATGAACAAACTAACAATCAGATAAATGTACAGAAATTAGCACCATTCATGCCCTGAGATGACCATCCCTTACGTTTTAAGTAACTTTTCCCAATAAACACTTAAACAGCCTTGTCAGTCCTGTGGTTTTCAGAGTAAGTGTGTGTGTGTGTGTGTGTGTGTGTGTGTGTGTGTGTGTGTGTGTGTGTGTGTGTGTGTGTGTGTGTGTCTGTGTGTGTGTGTGTGTGCGTGTATGTGACAATACCCAGGTATTACCTTTACAGTTAATTTCTAAATTTCTTGTGCATTAGGTATTTCACATTTAGGATATTAAATATTCCATTTGTATTTCACTGCATGCATGTCCAACCCCTTGATTCAGACTATTGGAAAGTTGAAACTGTTTAGATTGTGTCTGTATTACAGTTCAATATATTTCCACAAATAGGAGCAGCAGAGTGTTAATGTTTTGACTACTGGTAAGGGTCATCCATTATCCTTTCTATGGTTCTGAAACATGCAATTTAACTTAAGGACAACTGCAAGCAAAGTACTTTTATTTTATTTTACTGTTTATGTTGAATGAAGGCAGCTTACATTTATTTAGTTTTAACTGCTTAACTGATAAGTCCTATATGAAACCAATCCCCTAAAAATGATATCAATCTAGCTGTTTTGAGTAATCTTCTTTCCATGTTAACCTTTAAACACGCAGAGGGCGACATACTCCCTTTTAAGGACAGTAACACTCCCCCTCCATTTTTTTCACAGTTGGACATACCCATAATAATTAAAAACATACAGTAGAGATGAAACTCCCTGATTAGGAATTGAACCCCTTAACCATTTTTATACTAACCAAGTCGCTTATAAACTGGAGACTCTTGGGCATACCTCTCAAGTGTACCTCATTACGAGGAACGTACCTCATTTGAGGTCTTAAAAAGTTCAAGTTCCTCGAAGTTCCACATTGAAAGGGTCTGCAACACATTCAGTGTTAGAATTCTTTTAAGTGAAATCCATGGTAAATAGAAATGAATCATATTAATTCATTAAAAGATCTTTATAGGTAAAACCAGCATATTTTAACAATCCTAAGACCTTCCTAGCTGAAGTTGTTAGTAAGCCATCAGTATTTGTTCCACATTTTGCCCATTTGTTCCACATTATAAGGGTTAGTGTTTGGAGATGGAAGGTTGAGAGCTATGCTCTCGGGACCTGCAGGGAACTGCTGTAGCCATCTTCTGAGAAAGAAGCTAAGCAAAAGAAGACAATGCAAAATAAATGCATGAGATGGACAAACGGATTTACCGGTCATCTAAAGGCATTTCCTCATTCAGTCATTCACTTTGTTAGTTAATGTGCTCAGATCAATTGAAGTCGTAAGATGATATCAAGCATCAAACAAATCATGGCACCAAGAAGCAATAAGGACTACTCGCTTGTCCAACACTAGCGGAATAGACAATATTATAAAGAATTCAGCTGGATATCAGACATGCTAATACTAACATAATTTAATGGCACTTCAGGACAGAAATAAAGCAAACACTAACTAGACAGACATTTTTTTTTAAATGCAAGTTTTGAATATAGTGCTGTGCTGGCGTCTGTCACAGTTAACATGCTGATGTATGCTTCACCACTTAACCCGAATGAAGCATTTTTTTCCCAGAATGAGGATTTGAGAATTGTCTGATATTGGGAAAAGTGAATCAGAGAAAATTAAACAGAAAGGAACTGCAGCAATTTGAAACAAAGTGAAATAAACTGATTTAATGGAAAGAATTGGTGGCACATGGGCGTGTGCGTACGCTCGTCTGTATCCGTGTGAGGGTAAATGTACGTGTCAAATGCACAACTTTTACAACTGTCTCAAGAGCTGGAATAAGTAACTGTGAATGATTTCAGATGAATGGGTTAAGAAATGCAGCTGTATGAGCTAGCATTTAATTGACATCAGAATTCATGTGGTATTCGTTGACACACCTGTCTCTTAAGTTAAGAGTCTTAACAATAACAAATGTCAGTGGTCAACATCTCCTTTCAAGTCTCCCTTAGTTGCTTAATGCCAGTAGAGTCACTCAGTCCCTGGTGACAGCTCACCTTCTCTTGGTCCCCTCTCCTTCAGTCTCTGTTTCCCTCCCCCCACCCCCTCCCGGGAAAGACTCAGGGGCCGACTGCAGACTCTGTTCTAGAAACTGTTGGGGAATGAGGGGTAGTGTTGATATGAGCCATCTCAAAGGTTAACTTATTCCCTAGTAGCAGTGACAACATGGTAAGAATGTAACCGCCGGCCTTAGGGTTTAAGTTCAAGGGATGTGGGGCAGCCTAGTACGCTTGTGACATTTGGGGCATGCCTACTTGACGTGCTGGATATTAAAATAACTTTGGATCTCGATTTGTGCGAATGTGTTTGAATCTGTTCTTTTAGCACATACAGAGTGCTATTCATACCCCGCTTCTTTGGCGCCTTGAAAATTGGTGGTGTCAAAAGAATTAGCACATACCTCAAAGTAGATCACTCCAGTGGCAGTAGTTATAAGTCGTTTCAAACAACAATTTTCCAGCTATTTTCTTCCAACAACACAATGATTACTGACAGCTCTCACCAATGCGCCTAAATTACAAGGAGAGATGCAGTTGGAGGAGGACCGTTATCAATGTTGTTTGAAAAAGAAATCATCTGATTGCAATCTCCAATCATCTCCGATCGATGTATTTGGCACGTTGGTGACAGGATTCTTCAGAAAGATTGATTGTGACTTCCAAAAAAAGTTGGGCCGGCGCGATTTCCAAAAAAAAAAAAATTGGAAAAGGGGCCGGCGTGCGCCCCTGCACCCATGCCTAAATCCACCACTGAAACTGGACGTACTAATACGGAACAAAGTAATTTTTTATTATCTTATTTTATTTTATTTTTTAATGCTTTATAATTCTTAAAGTGATTGCAAGGAAATGTACAGGATAATTACTAGATAGTGATTTTGCAACATACAAGGCATTGTATTATTAGCTGTATTCTTACAACACTAATAACAAACACACCGGGATTTCTGCTAATCCAGTTTGCTTTTATCTGATTTACTTACTGTTTGTGTGGTTAACAGTTAATCCTTCATGGAACTGGCTTGCGTTCTACCTTTTTTGAATTCTTCTTCTAGTTCCTGTAAACATAAGGCCTTCTTTCTGCTCAGTCCATTGGCTCATTCATAGGGGTGTCAGTCCTGCAGACCATTCATTCTCCAAGAAAGTTATATAACTGGGAATCAATTATGCAACAGCAAGAGAAAACAAAAGATTTGGAGTTATGAGGAAAATTACCTAATGCCTACACTATCATTCATTCATTGGGGATTAGGGCACTTCTTCATGTACCCCAGCATTTCTCACTGTGCATAGTTGTTGAAGCCCAAGAGGCTGTTGTCCAGTAGGGATTTATTGAGGGCATGTCTCCCACTTTATGGGTGATATACTTCAGTTGTCCCCACTGACTTGAAAACAAGCTCTTCCTTTGATACTGTGTCTCCACAGAAGTTTCTAAGCAGAGACTGCACTCCTGAAATGTGCACCTAACCATCACTTTCCACAAGAGAGGTGAACAGTCATTCCCCTCAATAAAGGTGCACCATCAACCGACAGGTGAACTATAGACCCATCAGTCTAATAAGTCTATTATGCAAAGTGATGGAACAAATTATCATGGAAATGATAAACAAGGACATTGGCAACCTGCAGACACTGGACCCATTCCAGTTTGGCTTTGTTAAGGGAAGGTAACGCCTACTTAACCTGGTTAACTTCTTTGATATGGTCAATGACTGAGGACAAAAACAGTACAGAGCGCTTATCTTGACCTGGCCAAGACATTTGATACAATACCCCACTGAGGCATTATGATTTCCAGCTGGCTTACTGACAGGACTGAAGAAGTCAGGATTTGTGAAACTACCTCCAGCATGAGATCGGTCATCAGCAGAGTACCCCAGAGCTCCATGCTGGGCCTCCACCTGTTTGGCATCTACTTTTCAGAAGTTAAGGCTAATGTTCAAGGCTGCTGGCTGACCAAGTTTGCAGATGATTGTAAATTGGGAACTATTATAGATCCCCCCAAGACACCACTATGTTGAAAGAGGGTTTAACACCGACAAATTGCTGGTGCCAAAGCCATGGCGGAAAGTTCAATGCTAAAAAATGCATTATAATGTCCTTTGGGAAACTACTAACACAAATTAATTACTCCATTGATAAAGCACCCCTAAGAGTCAAACCAGTTGTAAGGGATCTCAGAACATATGTGGACAGAAGTCTGGCCTTTGATCAACATGTAACCAAGATAATAAGAACATCATTCTATGCTACCCAACTTATAGGGAAGGGTATGGCATCCAGGTCCAAGGAAGTTATAGTATCACTCTTCTTAGTTCTTATCAGTTCTGTCTTTGAATACAATGTGCCCTTTGGCATGCATCTAACCAGACACTTGTAACAGTTGGAACACCCACAAAGGTTTCTCACAAAAAGGATTTAGGTCATTAATATCCTGTCTTACACTAATAACCAAAAGCCTCTGTCACTGTATTCAGTCTCCTACAGACTGCTGAGAGGGGATATTTGCCTGGCTTAAAAGACTTTTTCAGTCCTGGCCCTGATGGATCCGTTGCACATGCACAAAACAAACAGCACTAGAAAAACATCCAGGGATCTGAATTTCACTTGTGACATAAACAGTACATGCTGGAGGGATAGATATGTGTCCCCACACTGAGGAATAGACTCCCCATTGATGTAAAACAGAGTTCATACTTAACTCTATTAAAATGAAACCATGACGATTGGATGGCAAATTGTAAATTTACCTCCAGCCTGGCCCTATATCCCTTATGTATGGAGGCCATCAATAACAAAGGTTTTATTCTAACACCCGTCCTTATAAATCCTTAGTGACCTCCCTACTAACATGCCCATCCTGTATAGATAACCATGATACTCAGGGACCTAAATGATTTAGGGTGTGTGGCTAGGCTTGTATGGGTTCTGGTGGCCATTACCCTAGTAACAACTTATGAACCTATGAACAGTCGCCAGGTCATCACTCCTGTCTCTCCCTAGCCAGTTCCTCTAGCATCTAAGGCACTAACTGAACAAACTGAACAAAAAACATCTTGCTTATAGTTAGGTCTTTATCATTCTGACCTTGTTTCTGAAGTTTTGACATAAAACATACAAAATATCAATTTCTTTGACTTCATATTACAAGTGTGAGAACCAAAATAGCAGGCCCCTGTGATAAAACTACCAGTGATTCCACACAAAATGGTGTGCTTGAAACTTGCCGTTATCCCACTGAAACATATTTGCACCACTCCCACACACACTACTTATGTGCATTAAGTCAGAGATCGCTGTTCTTAAGAGTAGGGAAAATATCCAAAGGTATCACAACTTTGAACATATCATATGTTTTCCCATTTTCACTTGCAGTTACACTGTTGCCAGGATCACAGTTATGGTTCTAAGAATTTCAGCAGTCACCCATTTCTTTAGCCAACATCTTTTGAAGCAATGACTATGTGAAGTTAGAATATGATAAGAAAGAAATAATTCTGTTTATTAAACTAAATAAAATTTAGTATTTATAAAAATATAAATGCTCATTTTCTATGCATAGTAAGACAGTATAAGAAAGAAAGAGATGGAGGGGTAGGGACAGTGAATTGCTGTAGATGTGAAAATGCACTAAAAGCTAGCAGTATTATATCAGCATTTTTTTTCATGGTTGGAAACAAAAATCAGAAAGACATAAAGACTGAGCAACACCAATTATAATTTACACTAGTACATTTTGCATACATTACTCACATTACTGCACATCACTACATGTTGGGGGTGTGGAAGTACTCAAGTGGTGGCAAGAGTGCAGAGTACTGCAGTTTTTGCACTATGCAAGGTGCCAGGCCATCTCAAAGATATTAAATTTCGCAAACAAAAATATATTACTTATGATTCAAAGGATTTCACACCAGTGTCATTGCAGCAAGTGGAAGTTTATCCATAAGGCTGATTTGGAACTGAAGCCGCATTGATAGCAAGATAAATTTCTAGATTGATTTTGCACTATTAATAAGGGCATTAATAGATACATAAGGTGCTACCATGCCAAGACGGGCAACTGCAGATATGAGAAAGTTACATTTCGTGGAACCAAGACTCCTTAGCAAACAAGGAATGTAGCACAACTTTATAAGGCTGATTCAGTGTGGGATAGCCAAACCATTCAAATGTGAAATTTGACTCAGGGCATTTTATTTCACACTGTTGCACTCTACCATTTTTAGAGGTGGAAAGTACAGAACTTTCAGAGTGCTTAAGTGTAGGAAAATAACCACCAGTAATAAATAAGAGCTTCCCAACAGAAGTTCAAAGCTTTTAACTGTGAGTCCCACAGCCTTAGAAGATGAGTTCTGACTGCAAAAAATACAATGAAGAGTTAAATTCGCTATATTGCCCTATATTCATACTTACAGATTTGTTATTCTGAGGATCCTAGCTGAGGTCCAGAAGTTCCACAATAATCCATAAAAAAGAGGTTTCATAGCATGCAACAGTGATGAAAATAAATAAATTAAAGCAAATATAAATGAATGAAGGAATAAAGGACTAAATGAATACATTCACAAGCAAATGATGTGTGTGTGTGTGTTTGTGTGTGTTGTAGGGGCTGGCAAAATAAATCAGGATAAAAACAGATGAGATTGTGAAATCATGCTGTCCTATACACATTAGTAACAGCTTATTTTGCAGGAATACAACTATAAAACAAAACAAAAAGATATATAATACAACTATAAAATAATTCCTTGTTATTCTCATACTAACCTAAAAATTCATCTTCCTTCTCTCTCTCTGTCCTGGTATGTGAGAACATGTCAAATTCTTTACTCCCACATCATGACTTCTTACACACACACACACACACACACACACACACACACACACACACACACACACACACACACACACACACACACACACACACACTCTCTCTCTCTCTCTCTCCCTCTATTTCTTTCTTTTTATATTAAACCAAAACTACTAAATATGTTGAAAACTAATACATACTCATCCAAGATTTTATTAAAGGGTCTAATGAAAGCTGTAGGCCCTGTTGTTATTATACAGTATTTTGTGATTCAAAGTCATGTTAGCCACAATGAGAAAATACCTCATCATCAGCTAATTTGTATGTCTCTGAATAGTAGTTACCATCACAACATGTAGATCATTGCTGATCTGAATTAGTAGTAGTAAACTGCTCCTCGTGTATACATTTGCATTGCCCCCAGTCACTCTACCATACATAGAGGTACACAACTCTAACACACACACACACACACACACACACACACGCACACACACACCACAGTCTCTGTACCTGTCCCTGACAAGTCTGCCCTTCCATGGTCCCTCCTAACCGCTATAACCATAACAGTTTAAATAACATTATGACGTGTCTTTTTGCCCTCATGTCTATTGATTCCTCCCATCCCCAGTGCCTGTAATAAATGCCAGTACGGCATCATTGTAGTTTCCGTGATGTCCAGTGTTTCCCTGCACTCCTGTACTGAAGTTGGTGCCATCATGGGACATAAATAGAAGGAATCCCTTGTGTGTCGTGTTTCGCCCAAACCCCCCAATCCATGTATTGTTGTCCTGTTATGGCACTTAACTCATTCATTCCAATAGAGATCCGGAAGTTTGTACTGTAACTTCCAATGGGCGGAGCTTAAGCCTTTTGACAGAATCAAATGATGTCCTCACATTTCAAACAAATGTTCTGGAAGCATAGGGATTATAAAAGAAGTATACATGGCAAACTCTTCAGCAGAAATATTTTTTATAGTGGTAGTATTCTATTATGTTTATAATATTTTGTAAACAACTTACAATATATCAGCAACTACTTAAGTCACACACATACTGTCAGCAGCATTTTATTCATCTAGCTGATAGTTTTCATATGAGTCTAAGAAGTTCTGCCTGTGTTACTTGGTTGTTGAGATATTTAGAAAATGTGAAAATTATATCTACATAAATGAATATCATAAAAACAACAATTAATATTTATTTACCTGCATTAGAAAGAAGTCAAATATTGCAGTTTAGTTTGCCATTGTGTAAGCTTTAAGATGAAATCTTTCAGGACCTTGTACATAGCATAGTTTGGAATTATTGATGCAAATATGAACAAGCAATATTTGACACCTTGAGGTGTCAGAAGGAGTTAATCGCAGATGCACCTGGAGGCATCACTCAGATCTAATGAGTTAAATGTAGAATAATCCCTGCTATCTAGTGTCTACCACTCCCACCCAATCCCCATATGGAATTTTATGGAATTATGGCACTTTAATGTGGAGTATTCCATGGTGTGCAGTGTTTTCCTCCACTGCCTGGATCATGGCATGGTCCCATTATGGCACTTAAATATAGATTAATTCCTGGAGTTTATTGGCTCCTGCATCCCTGATTCCCATAATATGGTCATGTTCAATACTTGGACATGGCCTTTTTGCAATGTTCACAACTGCAACATTGTGTGGCTTGCTATATTTAACTACAAGGGTGAGTGATTTCTTGAAGCCTTTGGTGTGTAAATGCCTTCCTACAGGCAGTGCTGAGGGAAAGATCACATGACTAACTAGCATACGCTTCTTATTAGAATTCTGTATGGCCAGAGAGCCAGCCCTATGTGGTGCTGCACGTCTTAATGCTACAGCACATCGCAGCATCATGTTAGGGCCATAGCTAAATATGAAAAAGTTACTGCAACATGTACATGAAGGTGTATACATTGCAATATTTTTATAAATGCCCTCCTCAATAAATATTCACAGTAGGCTGTAATGTAAACATATTACTAAAATATCCTTTGGAAAGAAAATAAAAGTAATTTTGTAAGGTATCTAAATTTATTGTACACAGCTTTCAAATCACAGTGTGTGTAGTACAGTGGCACCATGAACATTTTTGAAAATCAAAATAAGACATTTACATCAAATAAAAAGTCTAGTTCTTAAAAATCTCTGAGGAAATGTAGGGAATCTTGTTTTTCACCAGTTGGATCACCAAGCAGGTAAAACATATGCACTTACCTGCAGAAAACTATTCAAAATAAATTTTCAGGTAATTCTCTGGGGTGTGAACTTTGCTGTCTTACCATGTTTATAATTCTAAGATAGTTTAAATTACAACTAAGACAAATTGAACAGATTATCTAATGACCAGGACAAAGGCAGGCTTAATTTCACCTTCCAGCTTAGAAAGAGGTGCTATGCAATATTCAACAATATTTATAGTTTCCTATGCATTTATACACTTTTACTTTTATTGTCTAGAGCAACTCTTTGCTGTATAAATGTGACAGCCATTTATATGTGATGAATATTTCTCTGAATGCTGAGAACATTATCATAAAGACAGTTTAGTCTGTCACCCTCATATCTTTATTAAAACATATCATTTATAGGATAAATAATCAGACAGTAAAATAGGCCACAGCTGTTTTATAAGCTACGTACAGCCTTCATGCATGTCAATTTCCTTTCAATAGTCTCAGTATACAAATCATGTGCTGCAATTATTTCTTATTATTACAGCTGTATACACTAAGCATGAAAATATTTAACACACACACACACAAACACACACACACACACACACACACACACACACACACACACACACTCACACATGCAAAAAAACTCAATCAAAGTGCTACTGAAATCTGTTTTTCGTCGTAACATATGGAACTACTAATAGTATTCCTTATTAATCTGTTGTAAATGTAGGTGCATTGATACAGGTGTTTTTGGCTGCAGAGTTGCTTGCCTCAGCAGACTGCATATAATACACATCTGGCTAATTGCTTCCTCTTACCCATGCTAAAGAATTTCATATCTACCATCGGGCCTCTCCAAGTACTGTTTGCATTTTTTTAGTTGCTCTTCAGCATTTGTACTTATGACTACCATATAAAGGAAGTTTTTTTTTCCCCCATTGACTGGCTGTTGGGTCCTCTGAAAGTCAGTTCTGTCCTGCAAGGTCCTTTTTAAGCTTTCTAGCTGTTATGAGGACCATGCACCAAGCTTTGGAGAATGCTGCGGACATACACATAAATGACAACATCAGAGCTCTTGACACCTTTTTCACATTCTTTTCATTTTAACAATACCTGAACCGAAATCCTGAGTATAAATGTTCTTGCAACATCACTTGAGATTTACATCTTGTGTGCACCTCTGGCATCTTATTAATAGACTTGATCGATTTAAATCCAGTTTCTAGACAACTTACATTATTATGTATTTAAACAGGATACAACTGATCAGATATCAGCTTAATGTACAATTAGTTTATAATGTAGTCACAATTGCAATCATACCTCTCAAGTGTCCAGATTTTTGCCTCATGTTTTTGAATTATTTCTCATAAAATGTGTGGTTTTCTGGCAAATAACTGAGGATAGCAGGGATGGATGGTATACATACCACTCAATCTCTTAGCACAATAAATCTGGACAAAGCCCAAAATAATTAGGAGATAAAGGAGTAAAAATAGGGACTGGTTTTAAATATTTCTCTTATAGACTTAGCAAGCTGCTACAATAAAATGTTGTCATGTGTGCATGTTGGCATGCATTTTCTGAAGGATATGAACCCCGAAACTTTACTGTATGCCATTATTTGGTGACATTGATTTGCCAGAAAACCCCAAATTTTATGAGGAACAGACTGAAATTATGTGGCGAATGAGGAACAGACCAAAAATATGAGGCAAAAAATCTGGACATTCTTTGAAAATCTGGACAGTTCTGAAGTTGTCTTCTCCAGTGAATCTTGGCGTTGAAGCATTTGAACTTTAGTTTTACTGTCAGACCTTTCAATGAACAGCCTGGATTTATTTCCTTAAGTATTGGCTGGTTTCATGTTATTATAGTTCATGAAATTCTCAAAGGTTTTCTCCATCACAACAGTTCAAAGACATTAATTTCCAAGCACACAGCCTTTTTAACTCTCACACCTTATGCTATTACTGTGAAAACTGGACATCTGACTGCATGGCTTCTTACTGACAATGTGTTGTCAGTGCTCTTAGAAATCTTATCCAGATTTGCAACGGGCTTTCTTTCCAATAAGCAATTATCTTTTGATTTCTTATACACAGTTCTGCTCAAAACGCCAAATACACTTCTTGAACTTTTAAAACAAAACAACACAAAAACACACATAATGGAGCACATTAATACATGTTACAGGCCCTGAACTAGCACTTTGGCATTCACCTTCACAGGTTCTCAAAAAGCTCATGCCTTATTTCTCCTTACTGAGAGTAAAGACCATCTGTAGATATATCTGAGACCAGGAAAATAAAGTATATTTGCTTTCACTTCTGCTCCATATATTTACAAAGAATTGATAGGACTAGATGACCTAATTGTATTTATTTATTTATTTTTATTTTTGTAGTCACCAACCAAATGTTTATTGATTAATGCTACCAAATTTAATGCGTGACACACAACATCTTGTTGTTGTAAGCATAGCAAGAGTATCTTATAAATCAGTGGCTCCTTATGAATGAGTTGATAAAAATCTGTTCATTGCATCCCCATCAACAAATACTTGTGGAAATGACATTTCAGGCAACTGTATTACTGTCAGAATGCCGCCTGAAGCTGAACTTTTTCTATACTTTGCAAGCACTCTGTAGTCCTGAGAGTCCTAACCTGTTCAATATACAGTATATTGTATATGCAGTCTGACTAGTGTATTTCTAACTTTTTCACATCAGAGTTCTAAACTGCACATCATTAGTAGCAAACAACAAGCTATAACAAATATGCAATGAAAGAAAATTTGATTACTATCGCAGTGGGATGCAATACTTCAGTGTTAATGATATTTACAAGTCATTAGGAAATTATAACGGTAGCCTTCTCCTGATCTTTTGTTGATGTTATTAACAGACAACTATAAAACCCTTTTAGCTTGCCAGATTAATGACAGATGCTAGGATTCAAAGAAATGCTCATTGTTTGTTCTAATTGCATAATGCTGACTTGTTAATTAGTGTGATGGCAAGAAAATGTGATTCAGAGATAGGTATGACTACAGTGAGAAAGACTTTGTTGTTAGCTCATTACTATGTCTCTGTATTGTCCACTAGTACTGTCAGAACTGACCACACTACTGTTCTCTACAGTGGCCAGTGCATTGCATTAGCAAAGTCACAACCTACACACACACACACACACACACACACACACACACACACACACACACACACACACACTCACACATGACACAAGCAAACTCCCAGACATTCCCAAGCACACATCCACTCGTCAACAAACAAGCCCTTCTACATGCGATTAAACTCACCAAAACACTGAGCCATATACTCACATGCACAATCCAACACATCCACGCACACATACACATGCATGTACACGTACATGTACACATACACGTACACATACACATAAATGTCCACATCCATGTCCACATACACACACACACACACACACACACACACACACACACACACACACACACACACACACACACACATTAACAGCCCTGCCTTATGTTTTTGATGAACTCCTCTCTGCACCATCAGTACTTCCAAAAGGGTAAACAAGTGACCACCATGTTTTTGCAGTGGTCACAATTTCCTCCTAGTGTAAAATTTTGCTTGGTGGAGTTATTCTCTGAATCAGTGAGTGAAGCAAACTGGAAGCCACAGAGATTTCCAACAGACAGCACATAGATAATTAGCATTAGCCACTCTCCCAGTCTGCTGCATTATCATAGGGCTCATAGGGCTTCAACCCTGAGACAGCAATTCTTGTTGAGGCCCTAGCAACAGAAAGCTCAACACTGTGGAAAACTTCATAGCTAAGACTTTCACATTGCACTAAACCTTCATGAATCTCAGGGAGAAACAACTCTCAGAAAATACTCCTTAGTGAAACATTGTTGAATTTGTCTCTGCTTATAATACCAGTAGTGCTCTGGATTGTATATTCAATGAAACTGGCTATTATTTTTATAACAAGTACATAAAATTATAATAGTAAACTTAATTCCAGTATGAGTTGTCCTTCTTGGGGTAGATAGCTGATGCCTTCACCAGACATCTTATGTGACCTCATGCAACAAATGGCAGTCTCTCAACCTTTGCTTGTATACCAACAAGTACTGGTGAAAAAAGGAAAAAAAAAACTAAATCAGCAAGAGGAACTGGATCTTGTTGTCATAGTTTAAGTATAGCACCATTTGGACATGATGTTACCAATATATTAGGCCTAGGTTTTTGCCAGTTGTGCCTTCGTGATAGATTTAAATGGTTATAATATTTATGATAACAATATATATGGTTAATCAAGGAATTTTACTGAGGAATTTTACTTTGTCATCTATCATTTCATATGAAAGAATAAATTTGCTTAGAAATCTTCAGAAAGTCACATGGCAACTGTGTACAGTCTGTCTTAAAAGTCCATTAATGGCACAGTAAATCAACTTGAAAACTACTGTTAGGTCTACTAAAGCAGCCTGTGAACTTAGGGTAGAATTTGAAGTTAAGCACAGCTACAAGTCCTTCTTTAGCTATGTTAGGACACTAAAATATAACATGCAACATTGCTCCGAACTTACTACTCTGATACAACAAACATTGCCAACATGCTAGCAAAGAAATTCAGTGCAAATTTTACTGCAAAGATAACTGTTCAAAGCCTAAGTACCCCGGAATCTTTCAAACATTCCCTATCACTGAAGAACATGTAGTGAAGGTGCTCTCCAAGACTAAAAATATTTCATCAGTAAGAACATGACATTATACCCGGCTGTTCAATTAACAGTACTAAACAAGCTACTCCTTAAACTATTTACCCTGAGTTTATCCACTGGCTTTGCTCTGTGGTGTGGCACACAGCAGTAGTGATGCTGCTCCACAAGGGAGGCCCCATCACTGACCCTAGGAATTGTAGGCCCATCAGCCTAATGAGTTTTATTTGCAAAGCTGTGGGACATCTCAAAAACTGACATGATAAACTATGATATTAAAAATCTCATTAGGCTAGAATCACACAGTGGTTTTGCCAAAGGTAGAGCAGGGTTCCTATCAGAAGACTGAATGCTTAAATTAGTGAATGCTCTTTTATCGAACTTTAAAATGCGAAACCTGAAAATGTCAAAGGCACGGAACATCGATTTTTTTTTTCCCAGGGAAAAAATTTGATGGGCCGTTCTCCGGACTTTCCTGTTTTCTCCACTGTGGTGTAATGTTGGAGTTGGTATATTTAAAGTGGGGTGGGGACCCACTTTATTTTGCCTGTACATTGTTTTTTTTTTCTTCCTTTTTGGATCAGCAAATTTTTTGATCTGTTCCTTCAACATTTTAAGGTTTCATGTTTTTAAGTTTGATAAAAGAGTGTTCACTATTTTTAGCATTCAATCTTCTGATATAGACACTGTAGATCATGACACCATCCCCTATAGTAGCACAGTCAGTAAGCTTAATGCATTACAAGTAGATTCTCATGGGGTAAGATCATAGGATCATAGAAGGTTACTAGGCTAATGACCCAGGACCCTAACAAGCCTAGCCAAGTTCAGCCTGTGTTCCCAATGGTGTCTGGTTCAAGCAGACAATAAAATTAGCACGTATTGCCCCTGTCCAAGAGGGGCACCAGTGGAAACCCTGGGGTGAATTTCCGGTCACCCATCCAATCATCCAAATTGCACTTAAATAGGGCTAGTGAAGAGCTTTGTTTATCATGAATAGGAAGCTTGTTCCAAAGGTGGGGCAACCCTGTGAGACAAATCTTTCTCTCCAGCAAGTTCTGTTGATGTCACATATCAGGTTAAGGTCCTTTGAGCGAATGAACCATGTGCCGTTTGACTTGAGGATGTGCAGCATTTCCATCAAAGCTGGGACAGAGGTTGCTCTACATGCAAGACACAGATCACCTCTGAGCAGTCTGTATGACACAGAGTAAAGTGACAATCATTCCAATGTGTCTGCATAAGGCAGATCTTGAAGACCCTAAATTTTCTTTGTAAGGAATGTTTGTTGTCTCTCCAATTGCTGGAGGTGTTTGGAAAGGAGCATACCAAAGGGAGCATTGTACTCTATTATTGGCATGATGAGGGAAGAGTACAGGGGGGATTATAACCTTTTTTTCTGCAGGCAATGCCCTTACTTACTAGATGAGCAATATAAAATGCCCTTCTTACCACTGTGGAGACATGGTGATTGAAGTTAAGGTTGCTGTCAACCTGTGTGCTCAGATCTCTCACCACTGACTGTATGCTTAGGATATTGCTATTGATGTGGTAGTTTGCAGGAACATCACCCTTGTTGAAGGGGATGATAATGCAATTTTTGCATTAAGTTTACGACCATGACTTTGCCACCAGTCATTAGTCTGCATAAGACCTTCTTGCAGGATGTTGACATCACTAGGGGTTTCAATAATCACTCCAAGACTGCAGTCATCTGTAAACTTTGTCAGCCACAATCCTTTAGTTTTAGCCTGCACTTTGGAGAAGTAGATTCCGCACAGTAGGAGTCCCAGAACCGATCCCTGTGGAACACCACTAGTTATGGGTGTGCTGGAGGAGGTGGAGTCCCCTATTTTGACTGTATGAGTTCTATCAGAGACCCAGTTTGCAACCCACCTGACAATATATGGGTTGATGTCCAGCTTGGTGAGTTTATCAATGATGCCTGTGTGGGTATTGTGTCCAAGGCCTTGGCTAAGTCTAGGTAGGCCATATGCACAGATTTGCCCTTGTCTAGGCCTTTGGTTACTGTCTTGAAGAAGTCCACTAAGTTTAGCAGGCATGATCTCTCCTTGAAAAAGCCAAACTGAGCAGGATCAAGCATTTGGAGATGTCCAATATCTTTGTTAATAAGGTCCATAGATTTGTTGCATGGCCTTGCAGATAAGGCTGGTCAGGTTAATAGGTCTATAGTTCCCAGGATCCATGGATGCACCCCCCTTTGTGCAAAGGGATGATGGTAACTGTTTTTCTTTCCACTGGGACAAAGCCAGTGCTTAGGCTGTGATTGAAAAGTTTGCTCAATGGTGATGCTAATTCCTGTTTTCACCCTTGTAGAACACAGCCTGGGATGTTGTGTGGTCCCATGGAGGCTGTGTTTTTGGCCTTGGAGAGGGCATTTAAGACCTTCTCCTCAGAGATAGAAGGTGGGTGACAGGGTTTGGGATGTTTTGGGGTATATGTGGCAGGTATAGGGGAGTGAAGTGTTTACTGAAATGTCAGCAAGCAGGTTTGTTATATCCACAGGTTCTATATATGTAGTACCATTAACTACGAGTTCATTGCAAATCTGGGACTTACCTTTGAGGTTACAGATGTAACTAAGAAATGCCTTGTGGTTATCCTTAATTAGGGAAGCTAATTTTGATTTGTAGTTAGCTTTGGAAGACTTCACTAGGAGTCTCGTTTGTGTGTTTAAGTTGAGAAGGGAGTGTTTCCAGTTTTGAGACCATTCTTTCCTGCTCTTAGACATCAGTTTATTTCTCCTATTGTATGGCACATATAGTATAGTATAACAAATTGTCTAAAAGAGAGACAGAAAATGTGCAGGTAGCAGGTGCCTCAGCAGAGAGTATGAAGTGTGAAGATGACCAGTAGTATATTCTTCTCCTTTGGTCATCATGCAACAACAGTAGTCCGAAAGTCATTCCATGCAATGAGCTAATTCTCAAAGGAATATCATCAGGATCCTAACAAATCATTGTCCCCTAATATTCAGCGTTGAATAGGCCGATTACTGAATACAATGCCCCCTTTTCGATGTACCCCATTAGCTACACCAAAGCAACTAGCAAGACCCTAGAGGTACCTAAATAAGAAGACCACTGGATTAAAATTCCTAAGCTAACAGAAAAGACATAAAGTACTGTCCATGTATTCAGTATCTTACAGATTTCTGAGGGGGGAACTGCCCCTTGTTTTCCATGCCATTATGAGCCCAGTGGTCCTGGTTCTTTTGTATCACCACAAATGAAATAATCTCACCAATACCAGAACCAGGGATCTAAATCTTCATCAGAACATAAATAAAACACTCTGGAGAGAGAATTTCATTATGGCTTTGTCTTCCCCACCTCTGGAATAGATTCCCTCTGCAAATTAAGTAGTGTACTTCTTTCATACAGTAATTCACCCTTCACTTGACCAGCCTAACCCTCCTAAGGGTGGAGCAAGACATAAATAATCACAAGACTTAGTTGCCCTGTATTTCCTATGATCGTATGATTTCACAGGATGAAATAAAAAGGGTTGCAGAGCAAACTTTTATACAGTTTCCATTGCATTGCATGTTTTTGAGTTTAACAGGAAAATTGCTGCTTCATGTTAGATAGCATTACAATTTGCTCTAGAAATAATAGATTAAATAAGCATATATAAAAATATATAAACTGAAAGTGGATTTATTCATTACATTTACAACAAAAACATCTCTCTTGCAAATATTATTTTTTTACTTTATTTGCTATTTGATTTAAAAGGAGTAGTTTACTGAATCATAAGTAAGTCATGTAAAGAGAATGCCAAATAGCTCAGCATTAAATGTTTAATTTAATGGAGTAATAGGTCATTATACAAAAGTCATTAGCATTTCAGACCCAGAGCTCTAAACAAAATGCTACACAGTTTCCATGTTCAATGTTCACACATGTGCATGTGTGTACACACACATACAAACACACACGTGCACACACATGCAGTGTGTTGCTCTGTGCTGCCAGTGGCCTGAGCTTGTGAAAGAACTCAAAGAGTTCAAGGGTCAATGGTGCACATAGTAGGTTTCGTCCCCACCCATGTTGACAGAGTAGGAGACATGCATGAGAAAGTGCACTCTCCATGATGGTGTAAAATGAGAAAATGCATAGTGTGAGAAAGTACATTCTCCATGATGGGGTAGCAGGGGAAAAGTGCATTCTCCATGATGGTGTAACAGGGGAAAAGTGCCTTCTTCATGATGGTGTAGCAAAGGAAAGTGCCTTCTCTGTTATGGTGTAGCAAGAGAAAGTTTCTTCTCCATAATGATGTAGCAGGAAAAAGGGTCTTCTCCATGATGGTGTAGCAGGATAAAGTGCCTTCTCAATGATGGTGTAGCAGCGGAAAAGTAGCTTCTCCATGATGGTGTAGCAAAGGAAACTGCCTTCTCCATGATGGTGTAGCAGGGAAAAGTGCCGTCTCCATTATGTTGTAGCAAGAGGAAGTGCTTTCTCTGTAATGGTGTAGCAGGAAAAAGTGCATTCTCAATGGTGGTGTATCAGGAGAAAGTGCACTTTTCATGATGGTGTAGCAGGAGAAAGTGCATTTTCCAAGATAGTTTAGCAGGAGAATGTGCACTCTCTATGATGGTGTAGCAGGAGAAAGTGCATTCTCTATGATGGTGTAGCAGGAGAAAGTGCATTCTCCATGATGGTGAAGCAGGAGGAAGTGCCTTCTCCAATGATGATGTAGCAGGAGAAAGTGCCTTCTCCAGTGATGATGTAGCAGGAGAAAGTGCCTTCACCAATAATGGTGTAGCAGGAGAAAGTGTCTTCTCCAATAATGGTGTAGCAGGAGAAAGTGCCTTCTCCATGTTGGTGTAGCATGGAAAACTGCCTTGACCATGAAGGTTTAGCTGGAGAAAGTGCCTTCTCCATGATGGTGTAGCAAAATCAAGTGCATTCTCCATGATGATGTAGCAGGGGAAAGTGCCTTCTCCATGAAGGTTTAGCCTAACCCTTACAAATTTTAACTACGAGGTTCTGGCATCCACTCTCCTTATTAGATTCTCGGTGGTTAATTATTTACAGTCATAGATGTTGTTTGTTTGGCCTTTGTCTTCCACATCTTCTCCTTACTTTAAAGACACCCTGAAGAAGATTATTTGAAAAGTGCTGTATACTTTCCAGCTAACACTGACCTCTAGCCATGAAGGGGTCATTCATTCTTAAAAATGAACCCCCCCCGGCCATCCTTGACTCCCTAAACCCATGGTCCCATTATATGTCAACCGTTGAAATTACATTAGAGCCTATGTTTTTTTAGAATGTACCTTTTATGACATCTTGAGGCACACAGGGCTATTTAACACACCTTTCAAGGTTTGGTTTGGGGTTCTTTGGTATTTTATGTTAGTGTCTAACTAAAAAACTATTTTTTTTTACTTTTAGACCGACACTACTGTTTTTCTGCTATTAGACCTACACTACAGTATTGGTTGCTTTGTTAACAACATTATGACACACACTGTAGGAAGGTGAAATAAGAGGGTTGGACTGACACAGGATCCATCATCCAATCATAATAAAGGGCACACCCTCAAAATGATTGGGCCCCTTAGACACACCCTCCTCTATTAATATAAATAGAAGTGTAAGTGAGTTTCATTTTCATTGAATGGAACAACATTCGGCTGGCTCTAATAAAGATCACCTAAGGAAGAGAAGAGAGAATTGCCCGCGTGTTTTGTTGACTGAGCTTTGTCTACTGAGATTCATCTTTTATTGTTGTCTACTGTCTGCTGAGTTTTGTCTATAGTGGGGTGTTGCCTACATACTACCTCACGACTGATATTTGTGCTTTTTCCCACCCCAAATCCTGCTCCACACACTCAGGAGGAACACTGCAACCCAGCACATCCAGCCTCACCATTGATTTTTGGTCTGTTCCCCGATATCAGGATACCCAGGGAAGCCACTGACTCATTGATGACTGACGACCTGACCCAGTGGGCCTTGCCCACTCAGTCATATCCCGAGGGTGCACTAAAGGAGTATTTCCTTGCCTGATGGTGTAGTAGGAGAAAGTGCATTCTGAGGTAGAAATGGAACACAAAAAAGTAGGAACCAAAATGACCCTTCAAAAAATAAGAACTAAACAGGAAGGAACTAGCCACACTGGAATAAATGAAAACTGTTGACTTTTAATAAAAAATGAGTGCTTTTATCAGGCTGTAACCAAGACGTCATCAGAATCAAATACAGAAAAACTCCATTTAAATAAAGGTCTGTTAAAATCGGAGTAAAAAATCACCAACCAGATCATGCAAGCCTCGGCTTACACATCGCAAGATACTTATAACTTTTTGCAACTGCAAATACTATGTAAAAAACACTCCACTATCATAACATATAAAGTTAAAGCCTGTATAAAATATATGAAAGCAAACTATACATTATATAAATGAAGTCTAAAAATACTGGCTAATGATACATTCTAAGTTTATTTTGCCAGCTAACCTCCCTTTCTTCTATCATATCCTCCCATGGAGCCCCCAAGGGTTTTTAATAGAATGTCTGGACCAAAAAAGAAAAGAAATGTGTCACAAACTTCAAAATGTACTTATACAATGCATTGTTTTTATTTTTATTATAAATATCAAGATGTTTGTAGATATGGTCTCTCAAGAGCCTTTTTGTCTTTCCAATATAAAACCCACTATATTGTTGACAAAGAGCAAGATAGATCACCCTAACAGAATTACATGCATAGTGAAATTTAGGTCTAATCATACACTTATTCATCAACATGTTGTCCCTCTCCAAAATATGTTTATATTGTATATAACATCCACATTTAAATGTGCCTACTCTTTTATTGGAGAAATTAACAGGTACTGTATCTGTCATTTCGAAAAATTGTTTCAACAATTTCCTTTGTTATAAACTATTTGGGGACCTTCACCTATTAAATCAGTTAAGTTATCGAAAGAAGAAAATATTCTCCAGTTTCTCCAAAGAATATGTACAATTTTGGAAAGATCAACAGCATAAGTGGTGATCAAAGCATTGGGGTATTCATTATTACTGGATTTCTGAGAACAAAACAAGTTATTTACTTCATTAACACCCCTTAGTAAAGGTTTAGTTTATAGATCTTCTTTCTGTGAATATTTTATTCAAAAATTCCCTGCACAAAACAAGAAGTGTACCCATGAGAAGAGAACATAAGAGCCAGTTTGTGTCCTTCTACAACGCATATCTCATCCTCAGAAACTATCCTGGCAAGTCTAACATATTGAAACCATGCAGGATGCTATTAGAGTATGTAGGTTTTGTAAAAATGTTACAAATCAGTCTCTTGTTAATAAAGTCCTTACTGATTTTAACATCCAAGTAGTTAATCCTAATGGCACTAAATGAAAAAGTAAACTTCAGAAAAGATGTAGTCGTATTCAAATAATTTATAAATTCATCAATTGCATCCGTCGGATTTCTCCAGACAACAAAAATGTCGTCCAAAAAAGCAGACATCCATAGTCCAGGATGGGGTAAGAAAGTCATTAAATATGCATTCTCCATGATGGGGTAGCAGGAGAATGTACATTCTCCATGATGGGGTAGCAGGAGAAAGTGCATTCTGTTTGAAGGTGTAGCAGGAGAAAGTGCATTCTCCATGATTGCAGGCTTGCCAACAACTAAAGGATGAGTGAGCAGCATATGGTGTTGTCAGTAAAAAGAGCACCGAGTGCCAGGTAACCTGACAAGATGAAAAATAGACACGTGGATTCTCAAAAAAAATATGAAAATGCAGTGGCATATCAGTCACACTGTCCAGTTTTGTACATGTAAGAGGTTTGCAGGGATCTTTGTTATCCCCGCATATGTTGTTATCAATGTGAAATTCAGTTGTGTCATGTTTCTATTGACTGTTTAATATATTTCTCACACTCTTTTATCCATAAGAGAAATGCAGTCTCTGAAAATACAACTATTTTCACTAGTGCCACATGTTAGAACAGTACTATTGTTAAAAAAAAATGGATCTCTGGAATTCAAACTGTGGTGGAAGAATGTCACTTGTATCATATGCCTTTACCATTTTTTTTACTTTATATTTTACAAGAATTTTCTAAGAATATTTAACAATATTGTCAAACTATGCAATGCAGCCCAATGATTATCACTGTAATGTTTGCTTGTACTGACAGTATACTTTGAGGTATTATCACAGAATACTATGGTGCAGTAAAATGCCATCAGTGGTGCATGGGTGATCTGGGAATGTACTGTAAACTTGGAATTAACAATGGAATGTTCTGTGGATTTCATAAAGGAAGTCCTATAGGATTTAGATTTTGCCAGCAGATATAATTGTATGCATACCAGATGCATGTGCTCAGCTCATTAAAAGTTAGTGGGTACATTCTGTGTTCAGCTCACTCATCTAATTTCCAGGAAGTTACAAGTCGCAGTCTTGCCCTCTTGGTACTTGTGGTAAGGGTTATACTTAACAGCTCTTCTACCTCCCAGAGTTGGGAAATGAAAACATGTTCACACAGATGAACCTTTCATCACTATCACTGTTCCATTTCCACAACACCAATTACCATTTGTGGCAGGAACATCTCCATTAGTTAGTTGAAGGAGTAGAACTGTGTGCCAACTGTGCTAAACTGGGACTCTTGTAGAGAAAACTAATGCTGCTGTACTGCACTGACTGACTGCAGTTATTATATATTATTCCAGATGCAAATCACGCAACATAACTTCCTCAGCTCTTCTGTCATCTTCACGGATACCCGACATCATTCTGAGCAAGTCCCTTATCTCCTGTTCTCAGGGACACAAACCTGATATCAACAAACTTAAACTCAGTAGTATAAACATATATTATACTTTGAAGGATGAAAAATATTTATAATATTTGAATAGAAGTAGGCATACTTAGTTTAATTTACAACCAATTGCATAAACTAGTCAGTAGAAGACTTATGTAATATACCTGAATGTCACCTAGGGGTCTAGGATGCCAAATATCACAGCTACACAAATACTTTTTCAGAAAAAAAATGTTGAAGTGGGAAGAAGGCCTGTCAGAGGCTTTTCTCCCTGCCTCATCTTATTTAACTATGCTGATAGAAAAATTCTAGTGCCTAATTGCTTCACCATAAACCCCCATGACTTGAGTTATTAAACATGTTAAATTTGCAATAAGAAAAACTGCATTCATTAGTTTAAAGATATCCTCCTATGTAAAACAGGGAAATATTAAGGACATTATTCATAATCGTTTATGCAAATGTGCTTAGGCTATCTGCTGTGTCCTCAAATGAGCACAGCTGAGTTGCAATTCATAGTGGACATATATGCAAATGTATGATGGTTTTGAGTTACCCTATGCAAATGTACTAACAATGAGGTGTAAATGATGAATGATGTAACTCAGTGTATATTGATGAAGTATTCTCCAAACCATTTACGATTCAAAGTGATGTTTTCACACTTTTTTCAACTGTCAGCAACTCATTGCAAGAAATCTGGAAAAAGCCTAAAATAATGAGGGGACAAAGGCCCAAAAACAGGGACAGATTATAAATTTTGCTCTTATAAACTTATAAAGCTGCAAGAATAAAATGATTTATGTTAGCATGCATTTTCTGAAAAAAATAAATTCTGAAACTCAAATGTACATCATTTGTACATTATTTACTGACTTCAATCCTCTGTGATTTGCCAGAAAACCACAGATTTTATGAGGAACAGACCAAATATCTAAGGCAAAAATCATAACATTCTGCGAAAATCTGTACAGTTGAGAGGTATGGAAGGGAAGTCTCACAAAATCTCTCTGACTTGCAATCCATGATAATGTCATCACTTGCTGCTAGTTTTGCTATTTCCAGGTGTGAGTTGTTTGTCCTAAATAGGACAAAACCACATGTGCCCAGCAGTGCTTGCCTACCAAGAAGGCAAAAATATAAATAACAGATGACTCATTATAAATTTGACAATCAGGAAATCCTTGATAGGTTCAGACAGGGACAGTATAAAGGTCTTAGTGGATTTGTTTGACCCCCATAGGGGTACTGGAGGAATGTCTGGACTTCCTATCCCTGGGGATACTAAAATATGTATATCCCTCCATGTAGTTGCCAAGGGGAACTTCCAGAGACAGACCAGGGACACAATGGGGCTCTCCCAAGCATCTGCCTAGAGGATACGTCAGCAGTTCCTGGTTATACCTTGGCAAATGAGGATCAGTACATCTAATTCCTGGTGTCATCTCAGGACTGAGAGAGGACTATATGTGCCTTTTATGCGGTGCCAAATTTCTTTAAAGCATTCGGTGCCTCAGTGCAACAGCTCACACCCATATTGCAATTAGGGCCCCTTCTGGTCCATGGAGTGAGCATTACCACAATAGGAAAGGCTACCATTCCAATTGCCAGGTAGTGCATGTTGCATAGGGGTGCATCACCAATGTCTTTGCCCAGTATCATGGCAGTGTACATGATTCCCATATATTGCATACTAGCTCATTCTACCACCTCTTCCTGTATGGTAGGATGCCCAGAGGTCATGTTGTTGGTAAGTGGAAATACATATTTTTATAGTGTATTTAAGTAGTTATTCATGCTAAAATATATTGGCAAATACTAAACCACTTTTTCATTGTGTCTCCCCCCCTTTTTCTTGTTTTCAGGTGATGCTAGATATCCACCGGAACCATGATTAATGACACCAGTGAGAAATCCAATTGGCACTGCAGAGGAGATATGTAACATGTCTATATCCCAGATACTTATTGTCATTGATAAGGTATTTGTTTTCCGGAAGAGCAATTTCAGGTACCTGGATAAGTCTGGTGGTGCCATTCAGTATGACCCCGGTACTGCATGCAGGATGTTTACTGCCTGTTGTATTCTGCACAACACGCTGGCCTGGTGCTGAATGACCCATGTTGACACTGCAGCTCCCAGTTCCAGTACCACTATGACTAATGATAACCAGTCAACAGCAGCAGCAGTAAGAAACCCTATGAGGAAGGCTTGTACCCGGCATATGGCTATGCAGGTAAAGAAGTGATGTCTAGTCCAGAACTATTGACCAGGGCATTCAGGTTATTGTTCCTTTTTTTTTTTTTGTGTTAAGCACATAAGAGTATAATTGATGCATGGAGTGATATTTGTGGGATATGCAGCATGGTGCATGGTCTGCTGTCACTCTTCATCTGACATTCTCTCTCATTTTTAATTTTTATTTATTTATTTATTTATTTTACATTTGTTAACTGGGCTAGTCTAACTGGATATATTTCCATTTTCAGTAGAGGCCTGGGGAGAAAAGCTCCCGTAGTAGCAAACAGAAATTAAAAATTAATGTTGTTACATAGTAAATGAAAGGATTACAATAAAAAATACAAGTAATAGCAAAATAGAATAGGTATTTACACTAGAAAAATGACAAAGTACAGGATAAATTATTATACAGTATGATTCATGAGGAATTTCAGTACATCAAACAGGATAGACTACACACAGTATGTTGATTTGAGTTAGTTAGTTACAGTCCTGCTTCCAAGGAGTAAGCAGTAAAGTTTTGGTAAATTTAGTAGGAAGAGGAAATATCAGTAGTGAAAGCAGAAGATTAGTTAGGGTTACTGCAGGGGCATAACCAGTGTGTTCTGAGGTGTCTTTTGAGGATTTGTTTAAAGAGATGTAAGGAAGAAAGTAAAGTTAGTTCATTGGGCAGTAGGTTCCAGTTTTTTTCCCACTGTGTTAGAAAACAGGGAATCTCCAGCCAAGTTGTTAGACTTGCTTATTCTAGCAAGAAGTTTGCTAGAAGAGTGTAGGGAATTTAGATTTTTGTAGGGGATTATGAGATTGGAGAGTATAGGAGTGCTGTTAGGTTGGTAAAATGTCTTGTAGGCAATGGTGAGTTGGGAGAATATCAGATGGTTTTGAAGTTCAAGCCAACCTAGCTGCATTAGATTCAGACAGTGGTGAGTTCTAAAGGGATTGCCAGTGGCAAATCTGGCAATGTTATTATAGGAATTTGTTAGTTTGATAAGATTATTTTTCCTTAGGTTAGTATATATGGGTGAGGCGTACAGAAGAGTTGAGATTAAATAAGAGTTAGCAATCTTGGTTCTGGCTATCGGAGTTAGGAAAGGTTTGATTCTATATAAGGAGCCTATTTTTCTGTTGACAGTTTTTATGGTGTTATTTATATGGCTATCAAAATTAAGGTTATTGTCAATAGTAATTCCTAACAATTTAGTGGTAGAGTCAGGGGATATACTATTGCCAGTATTTGAAATGACTGAGAAATCTATGGGGGAGGACTTACTGGTGGGTGTAAAGAGAAGGAGCTTAGTTTTTTTAGCAGTGAGAAGAGGTAAAGTTTCGATAACCATGTTTCTACTGTGTTAAATACATTCTGAGTTAGATAATGTAGTTTTGATGGGGAGTTTGCTGAGCATATTAGTGTAGAATCATCTGCATATTGAATGCAGGTGGCTTGAGGAATTGCTACATGGAGGTCATTGATAAATAGTGAAAAAGAAGTGGTCTTAGAATAGAGCCCTGAGGGACTCCAATGGTGACTTGCAGAAGGGATGATATATTATTTTCCCAGAGAACTGCCTGTTGCCTATTGCTAAGGTAGGACCTGAACCATTGAACAGCCTGAGATTCAAGGGAAAGGGATTCAAGAATGTTGATAAGAAGGGCGTGGTTTACCATGTCAAAAGCTTTTGAGAGGTCAATAAAGAGTGCAGATGAGAGGTTGTTTTTATTGCAATTTCTATTGATGGCATCTGTAAAGGATAATAGGGCAGTTGTGGTACTATGTGATGGTCTAAAGCCATGCTGGCAGTTTGCTATTATGTTATGTTGAGATAAATGGTTTAATAGTTGTTGGTGAATGCATTTTTCCATAATTTTTGCTAAGGGTGATAAAAGAGCTATCGGCAGGTAGTTAGAGTAATCATTTGAGTTACCACCTTTGTGTAGGGGGATAATATGGGAGATTTTCCAGATGTCTGGAATGGTTCCCTCCTTAATGGTTCTATTTATGAGGATGGATATAGGGTAGGCAATTACTTTGGCTGCTTTTTGCAGGTATTCAGATGGTAGCTGGTCAGCAGTGTTTTCTTTTACAAAAGTTACTTATATTATTGTTAGTTAAAGTCATGTCTGAGTGCTCACTGACTCCTGTTCAGTGATATTGTAAGGCATCATATAAATAAAAATCATACTTTTCTCTGATTTGATGAATAAATTCAGCTATAGTGCTTGACTTAAGTATGAAATACTGAATGTCCTCAACATTTTGATATTTCATGAGTTAATGCATTGCAATGGAATGAAAATGTATTATACTGTTTTTATATTATGCCATTTCTTCTCAAATTCTATCTGCTGCAGTACTGTACATCAGATTATTTTTATACTGTCATACACTATTTTTTGACTTGAGACATCAAAAAAATCATCATTTGTGCAGTGGTGAGGGTGAAGTGGCAGCAGTGTAAGTTTGCATGTCAGGATATTCATTTTAGTCTGTAATATTCTTATTATATTTCTCCTGAAAATGCTTATGTATTAATACTTTTAGAATGTAACTGCCACCTGTAACAATAGTATTGCGTATAGCATTGATTTTTTTCCACCTTATATATATATGTATATATATATATATATATATATATATATATATATATATATATATATATATTTCTCCTTGAAATTCAACATTCAGCTGTGTCTTTGTAGGTAAAAGTGTAAAGTTATAGAATATGATCAACAGTAGTTCAAGATCAAATGCTTTATGCACATCTCCTAAGGACAGGCTAGGTGTTGGTGCAATTGATTTTGAAGAGAGGTTGCCATGAGATATGTAAGGTGACTTGGTCAGATGCCATGACCTACTTGATGCAGGTGATTCTGCATATAGTGATCGGACAGTGCTGCATGACCTCGAATGGGAGGTTCTTTTAGGAATACATTAATGCTGATATGGCCTGCATGAAATCTGCTGTATTCGTTGACATAGATTACTTACAGTACTTTCCTGAGAAGCAATGACATTATCATGTGATCTTCTCCCATGTGTCTGGGCAGTAGCTCTTCCTCTTGCAAGACTGACTCCTGCTTGACTCTATGTCCTAACTAGTGTATAATTGGATGCGGTCACTGATGCTTTGTATTTCACCATACTATGCATCAGTGTGATTGTGGCATTATCCCTGCTCAGTGCCATTTCCACGTAGTGCTGGAAATCGTCATGCATACCCTGCAGAAATCTGAGTATTTCCAGCTGAATCTCTATGGCAGTGCTCTGAACCCTAACAATGTCACGGCACATTTCCTGTTGGGTAGTCAGTGCATTGCATATTTCCTGGGATAGCTGTAACAAATTCCTGTACCTAGCTCTCCTTTGTAAAGGCGTTTCTGTGGAAACTGTTACATTTGAAAGTCTGACATAATCCTGAACGTCCACAAAAAGCTGAGAAATACCTGGAACTGGAACAGAAATCCAAGCAAAATACAAGCAACTGACTAGGAAGCCAAAGACCACAGCAAATGAATCTAGCAATGGCAGAAACCAGTCCAGTTTGCAGTTGTTGTAAACAATCCTTTATTGGTAAAACCACTGCAATTCATGGTTAAGTGCTTTCATCTAAACATAGACTTCTTCAAAACCCCAGAATCACCAACACCAACACCCATTCTGCTGCTGATACCATCAAAATGTATTGATATAGTTGATCTGTCTGATGCTGACCAGTAATGAAATTATTTGGAAACATTACTAATAATGAAATAGCATACACTACTGTATGCTTATAAAGAGGTGAGTGGGACACTTACCATGCACAGTTCTGTCACTGCTATTCTCTGCTGATATACAAATTTCACCTATTAATTAATTGTCACATGTTTATTGTGAGTATTTCTTGTCAGCATTCAGTTCTCTATATAAACATACTTTAGTATTTTTAAACCAACCTTCATGAGCAGACAGGTGTTGCTGCTGCAGACATTGGTAATAACCAGTGTCCACACCACTTCTGATTATTCCTGTGCCACCGGGTTCTGTGTCATAGTTATCCCCATTGAGGGGAAGAAGGCATTCCTTATCCCATGTTAACTAAATAATTGTCAGAGCCCCCCCCATAATGGTACAGAAAATTGAATTCTGCCTAGACTTGCTTCTAGCATGTCCTACCTTATCATTTTCCTCTTCTTATACTGTGGTAATGCTCAATATCTGCCACCCACTGCATTAATGTTGAGAAGTACTCATTTTCCAGGCCTTGGTCCACTCAGCTTTTTGGATCCCCTGTACCAAATAGAAATTTCCCATATGTCCTAAGGGCTGCTATAAGGACGCAGTTTTCCTCATGGCTGAAGTCATCCTTTCTCTTCTTTGATCCCTTTTATTCCACAATTACTGCATGTTACAAAAAAAAGGACCGCAGTCACATAGTGAAAAGTTTTTCATGTAATCAGCTTTTAAACTACAAAACACTGGCCAAGTGTGCCTTTTACCCTTATAAAATAATGTTAGTTAACATAAATCACATGATTATATACAGACACCATGCCAAATAAAACTGCAATATATTACTTGCAGTGCATTCAGATTTTTAGTGCATTAAGCTTTATGACAAAGTGCATCCTTCACTAACTCTGTCAAGTATTCATAATGCTGCCATTTTTTTATTCATCACTGTCACTAAAAGAAATCTCCCACTAAACACTCATGCATATTGATATGCTTAGCACTGCAGAACTTCAGAAGTAAATGACTGCATTTCTACAATATATGCACAGTCACCAAATAATACCAAAGTAATGATTATTTTCATTGATCATTTGGTGGCTGTGGTGCTGCAATGGTTACCACTGCCACCTCACAGCAAGAGGTTCTCCAGCTCAATTCTTGCCTGACACGCCTTCTGTGTGGAGTCTTCCTGCCCTCCGTGAGGTCACATGGGATTCCTGTGGGTGCTCTGGTTTCCTCCCACATCCCAAAGACATGCTGAAGGTGGATTGGACACTCCAAACTGGCCCCAGGTGTGAGTGTGTGCATGGGTGTCGATTCTGTGGAAGGTTGGGCGCTGGGCTGGCAACTTGACACCATAAAAATCTCAACTGCCAATTGTTCTGCAGACCATTGTTCCACTGTAGTGACCCCTAATGGGAAAACGAGAAGATTATTCATTTCCACTGCTTCTATACTGACATCAAACTTTTAACTGGCACTAATTAAATCAGTTGCTCATTTCCATCATAATATCTACATCATATATTTAAAACACAACAGTTCTTGACTTTATGTTACTAATTCTACTTATTTTTAAGTATTTCTTATTAAATTATAACATTTTGTAAAATATTTCCTTACTTGAAGAAGTCTGCTTTAGCCTGAGACATGTGCCACCTTCCATGAGTGTTAATAAACTAATATGGCGATGGCCAACTTTTCCACATAAATTCAGGGCCATGTACATGCATTTTATGCAAATTAGGCCTTTTTATTAATCTGTTTGAACTCTAGTATGGGCATACATTGCTCTTGTTTGATCATGTACACGAGCCCAGATTGACAAGAACGCTTGTCCAGACTGACTTGAATGCAAACCCTACCTTATCCTGGCACCCAATGGGAATAAGACATTGAAACCTGCTGTAGACTGGGTTCTGGTCTATTGCAGAAGGCACACACACTAACGCATTGGTTCAAGTAGTGCACATCTTTGGGAGCAAATTAGAACACCTACAGATAAAGTAGATGGATACAGGGATGGTATATAGATTACACACAGAAGGTACCTTAGATGAGGATTAAATTACAGAATCTCTTGCTAGAAGCATCAACGGTCCCCTGTAATACCCCAACATTTATTTATTTGTTTGTTATCTGGGTAGATGAGATGATATAGCCATAATATCTTTACCAATGGCACAGTACAAGTTAGATCACTAATATGCAACAATATGTGGTCTACGTATTCCTTATATAGAAAATAGTTTTAAATTGGAAGACCATATCACATTATGTCTAATTCAAAACTGAAGTTAATGGATTTTAGCTTTAATCAGTCTGATTTGTTTCACTCCAGCACAAGTAAACTTAGAAAAAAAAATAAACAAGTAAATCAACAAAATAGTATTCTGAACAAGGGTCTATTTGCTGTGTAAGTGCAACACAAAATTTAATGCAATTGCCATAACTTTGATGTAGAAAAGGTTTGATGCAAATATTTCACGGTTGTTTGAAGTCACTTTACAAACTTAAGAGAGCATGTACTGTTGCAAAATGTAATGTTTACATTTATGTTAGTGTTGCATTGATATTAATTAAAATGTATTGTTTCAAGGTTGCTTACCACTATTACAGTTCTAACACTTTCAGAAAAGTGAATCATTTTTCTCTCTACCTTTGCCTCATACCACTCTGCACGCAAATCTCTTGTTACCTCACATCACAGTATCTGCATTTTTTTACATTTCCTAGTAAGGAACAAGGGGAAGTGTGCAACAGTTTAAGGACACATATTAAGTTCATGGTAGAGGCTGGGTAAGGGAAAAATATACATAAATATTTTCAAGTAAAACTATATATAAACACCATAAACAATATGATGGCAGAATTCCTGAAAATAATAAATAAGGTATAATACCGATAGGGGAGGCAGGTAATTAGGTCATATAGGTTTCAGATCTACAGTACATCTGATTTGCAAAACTAGTTTATCTAAGAAAATCCTGGAGTTCAAATCTCTTGGAATGTCACAATGAATCTGCTCCAAACACGAGTATTTTTACCTGATTGCAGATTCCCATGCCCACTAATTTATGCGTGATCAACTTTCTTCCACTGCAGGGCTGGCCTTATGCCATTTGGACGAATTTGGCCCAATACGGCCCCACTTCTCTAAACCTAAAATTGCTGACTTGATTAAACCAGGTGGCATTCCATTCAAAGCAATACTGCACAAATCAAATTTAATCAAAATGACTCAGCTAAGCTGCCAAGCAACAAGTAAGGTCATTTTTTTTTTTTTTATCGGAATTGTCAGTTTTGGCAATTATGGACTGATATTTGCCTACTTTAAATACTTCATCTGCTTTTATGCAGACTCAGAACTGTGGTGGTAGTGTGTGTGTGTGTGTGTGTGTGTGTGTGTGTGTGTGTGCGTGCGTGTGTGTGTGTGTGTGTGTGTGTGTGTGTGTGTGTGTGTGTGTGTGCATTTGTGCGTGTGTGTGTGTGTGTGTGTGTGTGTGTGTGTGTGTGTGTGTATGTGTGGCAATATGGTCAGTTGCAGTGCATGTGTGTGCATTTGGCAATGTGGTGGAGTGTACAGTGTGAGTCTGTGTTTGTGCCTCTGCATTTTTTGTCAGCCCACTCTAAGCTGCATGTCATCCAGGCATGTGGTGTACCACTGTATTCTACTGGCCACATCTTGATGAAAACATCTCACAGGCATTATGATGCTTTTGATTTTTTTACCATGCCATATTTCATTTTTTTTCACTTAAATCTGCATTTGCACTAACCGGAAACACCATCATCTCTTACTTTTTATGGTTTGCTGTTTATTCTGAATGAAATGAAAAGAGACTGCACTAAAGAACAATACTGTTTTATCTGTACTGAGGATGTTATTGGGTTGTGATCTGATTAACCAAAACGAAGTGCAAAGCACATAGACACCAGTCAAAGTACAGATGAAGCTATCTGTCTGGTCCCCATGCACACAACAGCTAATGCGATGTATATCTTTCCAGTAGAGTAGACCTCAAACTATATTCCCATACTCTTTGCTAATCTTGTAGTCATCTGACCTGATAGCACTTCCCCTTAGGCTCTAACAGCTGGATACCACCTTAATAATGTTTCTTCTCCCATTGGTTAATAGGTACTTAGTAACTGACCTGTGAGGATCTTAAGCCTAGTCTTACATTCCCATGGTAGGTTTTAGCCCTTATATTTTACATATGAATAACAGGTGAGCAGAAGAAGGACATGTTGAGATAGTTAACTGTTGCTGCTATCTGTGAGGCACATGGGTGTTGGGTAAATGTTAGGTTTCTCATCCAGTCATCCAAAATACTTTTGAAGAGAGTAACAGAAGTACTTTGCTGTATGAAGAGTGGAAGATGTTTCCATTGAGGAGGTATTTGTGTGATACATATCTATCCCTTCTACATATTACATTGCAAAAGAGATTAAAATCCCTTAAGCAGGTATTCATGCTACCATTGGACTTGCAAAAGTGTAGTAAGTCTGTTGAGGCTGTATACATGAGGCAGTAGTCACCTCTTAGTAGCCTTGTAGTAGCCCGTAAGTTACAGACTAGAGGGATAAGTCTTTGAGATGGTCTGCATAGTTTCGTTAACACCTTTATTAAGTTATCACTAAAAACAAAGGCACACATACATTAATATAAAAGAAAACAAACCATATTAACATGTTTTCAGTTACATACATTATAAAAAAAGAACATACGTGATGCATAACTATTCTCAGTCCAACATAACGTATATTGCTCAATTCTTACCTTCCATTAAATCTGACTCCTCTTCCAGAACATTATCCTGCATGCATTGTTCCACAGTTTCCCTTTATTTCTATGTAATAAATGTAATAAGCATAGAAGATAGGAGTGGGGATTGGCAGAATGCATTACACAAAAAAGAACTTCTGTGGCAATTTCCTAGCTATGTTTCCTTCTGCCAAGACTATATAGTGCCACCAGAACCCTTTATCAGTTACTTTAAGGCCCTTAACAAAGGGCATCCAATTTTACTGTGTACTATTGATATTAATACAAATGGTAGTTTGACCAAGAGCAAAGCTATAATTTCACTTATTTTTCTGAAGTTTGCTGGACTGAGGTTGAACTCCTGTATTCCAGACTCCACTGTTAAAATATATACATTTAAACAGTTACAATAGTGCATGTACATTTCTGTTCTCTTCCAGTAGGGCACACTGTGGTTACATTTCAAACAGCAGTTTGCAAACACCTTTTCAACACACGTCTGTACAAGCAGTTTGATATACGCATGACATACAGTTCTAATACATTTGTAACACACGCATCTTATATAAATCATTTTGATATTTACCAATGACATATAGTTATTTACAAAATTCCAGCTAGCTGTGTCAGAAAACAAAATATGTGTCAAAAACTTATAAATATAGGCAAGGGCAAAATGAAGGGAAAGGCAAGATTAGAAGCAGATAGTAAGAAGAAATGTTGGTAGTATTCTGTACATCAGATGATGCATATTAGTGGTGAGCATGACTGTTCTTATCTGTATTCATGAGAATGACCCATCTAGATAAATGAACTGGGAAAGGATAATAGCTGAGGCAGAAAAGTGATGGAGATAACGGAAATATCAGCTAATGCCTGGATGAAGTATGTAAAAATGATGGATAGTGATCTGCAACTTCAGTGGGGTATGCAGGGGTGGTGGCTGAAGAGGAAAGAAAGTTTTGGATAATGCAGTGCAAACTAAGTTGAAAAGCTTGAGACTGATGTAGGATAAGGTATCAGTATTAGAAGACACTGGGAGAGTTAAAACATTTACAGAAATTAGTAAAGGTTGGGATCAATGGGGCGGCCATGGTGGTGCAGCAGTTAGAGTTGCCGCCCCACAGCAAAAGGTTCTCCAGTTCGATCCTCGGCTGGGGTGCCTTCTGTGCAGAGTCTGCATGTCCTCCCTGTGGTCGTGTGGGTTTCCTCCAGGTGCTCAGGTTTCCTCCCACATCCCAAAGATATGCTGTAGGTGGATTGGACACTCTAAATTGACCCTAGGTGTGAGTGCGTGTGTGTGCCTTCTGTGGAAGGATGGGCGCCGAGCTGGCAACTCGACACCGTAAAAAATCCACTGCCAATCATGACCTGACAGGTGATCTGCTGTGGCGACCCCTAACCGGGAAAAGCCGAAAGAAGAAGAAGAAGAAGAAGTAAAGGTTAGGATCAATATAGTTTGGCATCAATTGTATGAAAAGATAAGGGTTTTCTTTAATAAATGAATTCAAGTTTACATAGATGCTTGTTTTTTATTCACTATTTGCACTAAAATTAACTAAATAAAAACGAATAAAAGAGGATGATAACAAAATATGACAACAAGCTTTGATAATAATAGGCAAAGACTGGATAAGGTTATAAGGAATTCTGCACTAATGCAATAAACTTTACAATAATTAAAGCATTAACTTATTCAACATAATTTAATGGCACTAGGATGCCAGCTAATAAGTGAATTGTTTGTTAAATGCAGTAAGTAGTATGATCATTGGACAGTATCAAAAGCTTTTAAAAATCACTGTTTATAGCCAAGTTGGATTATACAGAAGACTTTTTGGTGTTCCTCTTCAGGCACTTTCCTTTTTGAAAGTTGCTATTTTTATTAGTATATTGATATTTTTTTCTGTGTTGTTTGAACTTGTACTATTGTATTTAGACCATGTCTTGGAGCTTATCTCCCCGGGCCTCTACTGAAAATGGACATATATCCAGCTAGACTAGCCCGGTCAACAAATGTAAAATAAAAATGTACAATAAATAAATAAAAAATTATGTCTGTAATATTTTAGCATCTAATATCATATCAGCAGAGAGTAAAGAAATATGTTTACATTTTGCAAGACAGTATGGAGGTTTATTTGGTTCCTATATCCCTGTAATAACTGAATGAGTGTCAGAAGGAAGGTTCCTTGACCCTTAAGTATATATATCATAAAAATATTCCAACAAATAAAATGTTAGCTGGTCTTGTAATAAAATAGGCAAGTCATTGGATAGGTCATCTAGACAAGTTCATTTCCTCTTTAATGTTTTTTTTTCACCAATGATTATGAACTTAGTTTTTCACAGTCTGCCTATTTCTTATGTAGATACTTATATAAACTTTTACTGGCATATAACTCTTTAAAAACATTTTTCATTATTTACTTCCGTGGGCTAGGGCTTCATATTGCCTGATTTAGTTATTAAATTTTGAGTATATCTATATTCCATTCTAGGCAGGTCACCTTCTCCACTTCACTGATCAAACCTGTGCAAAACTACTACTAATGATGTATAAAGCTATTTATACAAATTTGTATCTGCTACCATGGATATATTAATTTAAGTTAGATTGTTAATTTTTGCTTTATTATACTTGGTGTTCAAGTGTACAGAATCATGAATACTTTATAACAACATGAAATCAAGTAAAGATGGCAATTCTAATTAATAAAATATCACTGCTCAGATCAGCAAAAACAAAATGTCATGTCCTCCCAAAAAAATTCTGAATGACCCAGAGACTCCCCATAGTCTGGAATAGACTGCCCATACATGTCAAGCAGAGTGCCTCCTTGGCCGTCTTCAAAAGGAACCTTGACGATTGGATGGGAGAAAGGAAATTCACCTCAGGGATCACGTTGGTTGCCGTGCTAGACAGGGGTCCAGGGAGGTAAATACTGTGGGAAGAAATACCCACGGAATTGTTATGGCTAGGCTTGTATAGACCCTAGGGCCAATAGCCTAGTACCAACCTATGAACCACCTACTGCATCGGGTCATTCCCAGATTCCATCACCCTATGTTAAGCTTGATACCAATATGGTGGTGGCCACTTCCATGATTCTGCACCTAACTCATTGGCAATAATGCCACAGGAGAGCCTACATTAAATTCTCATTTCAATCTTAGTTTGGTCTCTCTTAAGACTGTGAACCCAGCAACAATACTTAAATTCTTAAAAAAAAAAAAAAACTACTTCCTGGCTAAGGATAAACTAACAACAGCAACCCTGGACAAATGTAGGAGCCTGACCAAAAACAAAATAATACAAAAATGGCAGAATAAATTAAAAAAAACAGTTTGATTTACCTGATTTAATGCTGTCATCTTGGAATTCATAACAGATTTTATCAGTAAAATATAAATAATACTGTATTCACTACTTGCAATCAAATATTAAAAAATCACAAGATGCAATCGTTCAAGTCTGAAAAAGGGTATGATCGCATGACACCCCAAATGTGTATATACTAAAAATAACCTTTTTAAATATAAAAACATTTTTATGTATATAACATCTTTTTTATCTCATTGTCACTCTTCTGTCTACTAAAAAAATGTAATGGTCCAGATTCATTATTGCCTGTTGCACTAAGTGTACAGAATCTATATTTAAGAACATCCCAACCACATTATTTGTTCAGGTAGGATTCAGCAGTCAAACTTTCAGTTCTCGTCTGCATGGGTGTCATGGTGTTTGTCACTTCTGACTTGAGTAGCATGAAGTTGGCTTTGGAGAAGATTTTTATGGAGGTTTCCTTACTGGGGGGTGGAGGTGGGATGTGGATGTTAAGGGTGATTAGCTTATGGTCAGACCTGACCAATGAGGGGGTGACCATAGGTGTGGAGCATCGATTTTCCATGTTGGTAAGGACCAGGTCTAGGATATTGGAGCCCCTGTTGGGACTATGGATTAGTTGATCCAGGGCTTTGGAATTTATGAATTCCAAGAACCCATTGAGCAAAGGTGTTGGTACACGAGTAGTTTTCCCAGTTAATGGCAGGGTAGTTGAAATCACCCAGTATTAGGGTGTTTGGTTGTATCTTAATATTTTCCAGGATGTTTAGAAAGGTGTAGTGAAAATCTTGGGGCATGGCGGGGGATCTGTAGCAAGCTTCAGTTTGGATTGCAGTCTTCCCTAGTGTTAGTTGCATCTGGAGAATTTCAGATGCATTGTGTTGTGCAACTAGCCTGGTGATGTGAATATCCTTGGTGTATATGAACACTCCTCCACATTTAGTGTTTCGGTCCTGGTTTGGTGGCCGAAAAGTGTGGTAAGAGTTGTAGCCTAGTATTGCAGGGGTGCTCTCTTGAGCCTTGAACCAGGTCTCAGTTACTGCACAGATATCGATGTACTCCATTTTTAGGAGTGCTTTGAGAGAGTGCATTTTGAGGTTTAGACTTCTAGCATTGAGTAGCATTACCTTCAGAATTTGCATGCTTGTACCTATTATGGTGGTGGTCTTGTCCTTTGAACTTTGGTTAAAAAAGGCACTATAGGTGTGGCTAGTAACCTGAATCCCAGGGGCGACAGGTGCAGACCATCTCTGGCAAAGCATCATGGTCTGTCGATCATGTCGTCTCAGGCAGACAGATACTGGATCCCCTTTGAATGACACCAGAAGCTTAACCAGTTGTTGAAATAAATCATTTTGTCCTTATATTGTGGTATCTTTCTGGGCAAAAGCAGGATGCTACTCAGGGCTAGAGTCATACCTGCCTGGGCCACATGATTTGAGAGCTCTTCCATGTCTCTTTTCATGTAGTCCAGGGAGGTAAGTCTCAAGCCATTCACTTCAACATGGACAATGACAGAGTCGTATTTGTACTTGTTGTGGAGTGTTTGAGCACATGCATTATGTGGTGGATCCTGGCACCCGACAGGCAGGTGACTGTAATTTTCTCCTTATTCAGCCTGGTGAGTGGGACATCAGTGTGCCTGACTATAGAGTCACCTATGACTAAAGTGTTAGGTATGTTGTCTTGCCTTAGGGGCTGTTGCTGGTTGGCACACTGATGTTGTGAGCTATGTGACACTTTGGTTGTGATTGGTGTTTGCATTTCAGCTTCGGAGGTCCTTGTTGCTTGGGCAGGTTACAGTTAAGGGCCTCCACATTTGTGGATTTAATGTTGCTATGTGTGGGTGTAGGTGTTTGTTTCAAATTCCAAAATACAAACAGTGAGTTAAAAAAATATTTTTTTGTTTATTCTATTTGTTTTGGTATTATTTTGTTTTTAAAGCTATAAAGGAAAGCTGAGTTCCATTATGATGCATACCCTTTGCACCCCTTCTGATAGGTTGTCATTCCATTGCACAAAATAACTACAAACCTACAGCTGTTAGGTAAGTACTAGGCTCGCCACCTTTGTGGGCCATTTTAAGCCTAGCCAATTTCCCTCATAGGTAAGAATCAAACCCTGCACCTTGAGTTTGGTGAGGTAATCACCTTCATCATCATGCCAAACCCAACCATGGCATACATCACCAGATTAGAATATATGCAATTTACATCAAGCTCCTCTTGAGCTGTGTATTAACTGATGACATCACATAATATTTCATAGGTTAATTCATAAGTGCATACTAGGTTAGTAACCACTATGGCCCTTATAAGCCTATCTGTGCAACCAAGATTTGACAAATACATTTGACTTATATAGGGGGGATGATTTACTGACTGCCTCTGTCCATCAAAGACAGAGACACCAGACCAAGTGTGAATTTTCAATTACCCATCCATTTGTCGAAGATGCACTTAAATAGGGTTAGGGAGGATGTCTGCTTCATATGGATGGAGATCCTGTTCCTCAGAATGAGAAGTCTCTGAGAAACATAGTTGTCTCTCCAACATGTCCTATTGATGTAACAAACAAAATTTAGGTCTCTTGATCACGTAGTTCTGATGCTGTTTGTTTTGTGGATGTGTAAAAGGTTCATCAAAAGAGGGTCCAGAGATGTCTTGTATGGCAGGCAATGATCACCTGTCAGAAGTCTGCATAATACCAAATAAAGAGCCAGGGCTTTGAGGTGATCAGCATAGGACATTGTGTTTCCTCGCTGTATTCTTTTTTCTCCAGAAACTTTCCAGACTTTCCAGTTGCTGAATGTGTCTGGTCAGATACATACTGAAGGGACATTATACTCTATGATAGGTTTGTTGAGGGCCAAATACTCCGGTAGGATGACCTCTCTGGGCCTAGATGCCATGCCCTTATTTATAAGTTGAGCACCATAGAAGGATTTTCTAATAGATACATGATTTCCCAAATCCTTGACTAGTGAATCAACTTTTATGGGTGTTTTATTAATGACATAGTTAACCAGGGTGGCCAACTTCCCAAAAGGTACTATAATGCATTTTTTGATGTTGTGTTTTAAACCATAGCTTTGGCTCCAAGCCTTTTTCTGTGCTAGACCTTTCTGAAGGGTGTTCTTGTCTTGGGGACATTGAGTGACTGCCATTTTGCAATTATCTTAGAACTAGATAAACCAAGGCCTTTGACATTGGCTTTAACCTCTGATATGTAGATGCCTAAGAGGAGTGGGCCCAGCACAGAGCCCTGAGGGACTCTACTGGGGACCAGCCACTTTGTGGAGGTGGCCTCACTGATCCTTACCTCTTGGTAATCTTCTCCTTGTTCAGCCTGCTTAGAGGGACATCAGTGTATCTTACAATGGAGTCCCCCATGACAAGAGTTCTGGAAAGTGTGTTTGTTTACCTTAGGGATTTAATGTTTGGAGCTCCACTGAGAGTGACAATACATCTAGTGTTAGATGTTTTTTCTAAGTGCTTTTGGGTTTGCTGAGGCATACCTTTGAAAACGGGTGATAGAGGCAGTCTTTATTGTTTAAAAAGATTGCTTTTAAGTGCCTCAGCATACGTTATTCTATGTATATGTTGTGTACTGTGTCATTTGGGTGTTGTATGCATGATTTTGACAACCTGATGTACACTTGTATGTGAGAGTCTAGCTTTCAGTGTCATTGTGTAAATACACTTCTAGCATACTGTCTGCTTCTTTAAGGATTAAGTGGTTATCCGCAAACATGAGACAATTGCTACATTGTCTCAAGATGCCCATATCCACCAAGATGGCTACAGAGAATTAGGATATTGCTTTGATTTGCGAGCTACAAGAGGGTGGTATATTGAGGTTAGAAGGCTATTAAGAGTGGTTTAACAGAGCAGATTATGCTAAACAGTACTAAATTCTGCTAACTTTAATGTTTACAAACTACTGAATTCAACTAAATCTGTAGGTATTGCCACTTGACTCCCAATTAGCTGCTGTAAGCTTGCTGGTGCACAGGATATTTGCACTACATTACTGCTTTACAGGGTACAGTTTTATAAGCCATTCTTTCTATGTGTTCACTACTGTACAGGGCACTCCTAACCAATGCAAATGCAAAAAAATTCTAGCAGCACAGAAAAAAATGAAAACTAACAAATGAGCCTTCTGGCCAATAAAATCACTACACTATGAGTCCTTTTGTGTATTTTCCAACTCATATAGACCAGGCAAAGATCTCCTGCCACAAGATGAATAAACCCAGGCCTCCTAATGTAAAAAACACAGTAGAAGAGACCCAAAAGTGCAATGTTATCACAAACCACTTAACTAGCTAGAAATCCCTTGTTAAATACAATTTCAAAACAGTCTTCAGTGCAAGGAAGAGCAATTTTTTTTTCTACAAAAACAAAAACAAAATCATTGAAATGCAGGAAACAGTAGTGATCACTCAAAATAACTTAAGTGGGATTTAGTAATCAAAGGAACTTAACTTTGCCTGGATGGTACAGGATACAAGTAAAACACTACTTGAATGCAGGCTACAACTCCAAGTTTTCCTGAGCTCCTGGAGACTGTGCAGGAGACAATATGTAGTAACGAAGGTTTATGCACGAGCAATGCTGGTTTGCTGGGTGGGCACTCAGTGTCACGGATCGATGAAAACAATGGGTGGGAAGAGTAACATAAATAGCTTATACAACAATCTATGGCAATGAAAAAGGGGAGGGAGTGGCTTTGGAAATCAGATTATCATAAGGGGTGGAGAACACAGACACAGCCTTATTATAAAGCACCACCAATAATAAGGTTGTTGTGTGCATGGTTACAACAACCTAATGAGTGCATGTGAGAATTTAGTCTTCATTGTCACTGTGTTAAGTACACATTTTGCATACTGTCTGTTTCTTTAACGATTCAGTGTTTGTTGGTTAACATGAGACAACTGCTACATTGTCTAAAGATTCCAATATCCACCAAACTTGCTACAGAGAAGATAAGAAATTGCATATCCATGCTGTCCAGTCCTTTGATTTATGAGCTACAATGGGGTGGTGTATTGAGGTTAGAAGTCTATTTAGAGTGCTATGTTGGTGCAGATTAATAAAGGTGCTTGACTGGGGCAGATTATGCTAAACAGGACTAATTTTAACATTTACACAATACTGAATTCTACTAAATCTATAGATATTGCCAATCTGCATTCAACTAGCTGCTCTGAGCTTGTCGGCAAGCACAGTATTTGCTCTGTATTTATTCCTTTATAGGGTACAGTTTTGTGGACCATTCTATAGGGAAAATTTGTTTACTAGGTGTATACTACTGTACATGACACCACTAACCACCGCTGCATGGTGGGCAGCCCTGTGTAAATACACCAAATTTAAAGCAGCACAGAAAAAACAGAAAACGAACTAATGAGCCCTCTGGTTAATAAAATGACTACACTATGAGCTCTTTTACGTGTTTTCGAACACCGACAGGCCAAGAAAACACCTCCTGCCACAAGATAAATAGACCCAGTCCTCCTAATGTACAAATACAGTACGAGTCCCACAAGTGCAATGCTGCCACAAACCAGTTAAACAACTAGTTGCAAATCTCTTTCTGCAGGTGATTTCAAGATACGTAACAGTGAGAGGAAGAGCAATTTCTTTACCAAAATACAGTGAAATGCACAAAGCAGAAAACAGTAGCAATCACTCAAAACAACTTAGGGAAGTGCAATTTATTTATTTATTATTTATTTTATTTTACATCTGTTTACTGGGAAAGTCTGACTGGACACAAGTCCTTTTTCAGCGGTGGCCTGGGGAGAAAAGCTCCACATATATTATAGAATCATAAAGTAAAATATCACAGGTACAGAAGAAAAAAACTTTCATTTTGCATCAGTCAAAACTAAGATAACACTATAAATTATATAATAACAAAATAGTAAAATATACAAGAAGAAAAGAGGACAAATCTTTAACAGTACAGAGAAAATAAAACTCATTATGATAATGTTTGATATAGTAAGGTAGATGTCAAGTGTCTATGCTTAGAAGAAGCAGGAATTGTTGAGAGGAAGAGAGAGGAATGAGAGATGAGACTTGCAAGATAAAGTGAGCTGTATTGCCTGTAAAATAAGGAAGGGAGGGGTGTTTACATTAGAGGTGTGAGAAGTAGAAGGATTAAGGCTACCCTGGGGTATCACAGTTGCAAATCCAATTAGTTTGTAGGTGTGTTTTTACAGATGTCTTAAACTGAGCTAAGGATGTTGTGGCAGTTATATTTGTTGGCAGAGTATTCCATTTTTGTGCTATAACATTTCAATAGAGGGAGACTTTTAGAGTTATTAGTTTTAGTGACTTGAAGGAGAGGTTTATTATTAGAGCATAGGACCCTAGTACTGGAATATGTATGAATTAGGTTTAGTAATGCAGGTTTAAGTTATTACATAGAAAAGTCCCTGGTTTGACAGGGTCTTTTTGATGCTTTTACCTATGAGTTTTTTTTTTTTGTGTACCCTTTTTATTTTTTGCTTGGTTATTAAAATTGAATCAGAAATGTAAACTAATATTCAGCTGTATAATATGTTTTTTGTTTAATGCATGTTATTCATTCATTCCTTTTCCATTACTCACTTTATCCTAGTTAGGGTCTCTGTGGAGATGGTCTATCTCAAAAGAGAATGTGAATGTGATATAAAACTAATCCTGAATGGGGTGCCAATCCATTGCAAGACACATGCATGGTGTATATGGTTGTGCACACACAAACATGCAAGCACATGTGCGCACACACGCACACACACACACACACACACACACACACACACACACACACACACACACACACACACACACATATGCCCCATGTACCTCTACAGATACCTATTAGCCTCTATTAGCATGTCCTTTGAATGACTGGAGTCTCTGGTGAAAACCTACATGGACACTGTGACAAAGTATAAACTCCAAATAGAAGGCACCACAGCATGGAGCAAAACTTGAGACCACAGCAATATGAGACAGCAATGTTACTTAGCATTCTCATAAGAGTGCAACTGACATTTGGAGGAGTTTAAGTCACAAAAGGCACATTTCTAACAGGCATTCTAATTAGTGCTCCAAATCCCCAAGTTATGCTTACATTTTGACTGTTGATTTATGGCTGTCCCATATTTCAGTTAGTTACACTAATTTGAGACTAGAACAATATGAGGCAGCAATGTTAACCTACATTGTACTGTCACTTAGCATTGTCTTAAGAGTGCAACTAACATTTGGAGGAGGAGTTAAAGTCACAAAAGGCACATTCCTAACACTGATTGTAATTTGCACCCCAAAACCCCAAACTATGCTTACATTTGGACTGTTGATTCATGACTGTGCCATATTTCAGTTAGTTACACTAAACACACTGGCAAAGGGGCAACTCAAATATCAGACCAGCAGAAACAAACATTTACCTTAGGATCCTACATCACATCAGGTATCAGAAAATGTGTGTCTGAATTATATTCCTTTTAATTCTACAGTGTCTGAGTTTATCGAGTGCTGTCCAATATCACCAGAGTATACAGATTGATCTGAGACATAGTATGTCTTATGAGTTCTTGAATTGTAGTACTGTATGGATCTAGGTTGCAGGGAACAAATGTTGTCAGTTTTTTTTTTTTTTTTGGATTTGTCTGCTTGAATTCTGGTTTTCCTGCACTCTTAGGTCTCAGAAGTTGTTTTTGTTATCTATTCAAAGATTGTGGTTGGGAACATTCAGAGAACGGTTATGAATTTTTGCTTCTAATTTTTTGTCTCCTAGACGGCTGTTGTAGCATAGCTCATTAAAATGGGCTCCTTATTGTTTTTATGTGGCTCAGATTTTTTTTTTTGCTAAATCTGTTGAAAAGTTGGTTGCGTTTCAGTTCTGAACACTATGTTCCTTAAATACTGTTCTGATTTCTGAACTAACCCTGAAGTAGAAAGAATACGCATGCTGAAGTTTTGTTGCATTTTACATATGAAGCATCCTTAGTATAAGCAGAAAGCAGAAAGCTCTGAGGCAAAACTCAAACTGTTTCTAGACATTTTATTTGCATTTGCTAACAATTTACATTCACTAAGATTTATATTTGAGGGATGACCTAGGATGGTACTTTGAGGGCTGGGGGAGTATGAAATGATTCTCACTAAAAAAAATCTATTTGAATTTCCTTCAGGTAAGTAGTTTCCCTCTATATTTTGAACAGAATGACTAGCTGTTATTAAAAAGGTTTTATTCTACCTTAGGAACAGTGACGCGGATTGCTGTTGCTGTCAATTTCCTATCTTCTGGAGTCAGTAAATGAGAATTTTTATTTATCCAAATTGAGTGATGTCCTGACTAAATTTAAAAGCCCCTTCCATCTTGATGACCCCACTGTTTATATGGAATCCTTTATCTCCAAAGTCCATGCACATGTAAATAGCTGCATACATGCATTTGTACAATGTGAAATTTAAAAATAAACCTCTGTGGTGGAACCTTATAAAGACAGGCTTTGTAACAGAAGAAAAGTAACACCCACTGCATGCAAAAATACATTTTATTCTCAAGATGCCAATAACACTCCTGCTAAATTTAACAAGGAACTACAGATCCTGATCAAATCAATCAAAGACAGATAATTCTTTAACCTTTGAACCTATAAATGGAAAAAAAAGCCACCCAGGCAAAGGATAACCACAAAGCCTTCTTTAACCATGTTAGAAATATCAAAAGCAATGCTCAGCACTGTGCAGAGTTAATAGCAGAGGATACCACATGCTCAAACCCAGAGGACGCAATCAATACACTAGCAGACAAATTTAGTTCAAACTTCACCTCCCTCTCCCCTCCTATATTCTCAGATCACATACCTGCATCTACATCCCATCTTAAATCTTACAAGAACAAGTCCTCAAGGCACTATCCAAGGCTAAGAACACTACTTTTGTGGGGACAGATAAAATACCAGGCTGTCTATTGTTACACCCTCTACAGATGTTATTCAACATCAAATTCCAAACAGGCTTTGTGACAGATGAATGGAGGACAGCAATAGGCATGCCCCTTGAGCAAAGATGGGGATTCAACAAACATGCGTAATTGTAGGCTCATAAGCTTGACATCTGTTAGGCTATGGAAAGGATCATTATAGAATTCATAAATATGGACAAAGGTAACTTATAAACTCTCAACTCAAGCCAGTTCCGAGTCATCAAGAGCAGATTATGCCTACTTAATCTGGTTGACTGATTCAGGAAGGTTACTTAAGCAATGGATTAGGGCAAATCAGTACACACCACATATCCAGACCTCACAAATGCATTCAGTGCCATTGCACACTCTGGTATCATAAGCAAAGTCTCTGACTAAATGTAAATCCTTATTTAACTCGTATAGCAAATTGACGAACAAATAGAACCCAGAAAATTTGGGTGGGTGGCTCTACCTCCCCCAAAAGATCTTTTACTAGTGGAATATCCCAGGGTTCAGTCCCGAAGCTACTCCTCTTCAGCATTTACTTCTCGGAGATCAAAGCAAATGTTAAGTGTTTATGCCTCACCAGGTTTGGAGAGGATTGTAAACTTAGTGCCATCATAAACTCCTTAGGGGACATTAAAATCATCCAAGAGGACCTTTCCAAACCAATAGCTGATGCTAAAGTCATGGACTAAAACTGAACGCCAAGAAATGTATAGTCATATCCTTTATCATGGATGACTTCCCTTGTTAAAAGTTGATGCTGCAGTCAAGGATCTCGGAACCTATGTCAACAAAGAACTGTCCTTGAATCACCACATATACACTACAGTAAAGAAATCCTTTTTCATCACACAACTTTTATCTAAAAGTATGGAGACCAGATGCAGAGAAGTAGTCATTCCTCTGTACTCGGGTCTCATTAGGCTGATCACTGACTATAATGCTCCATTCAGTATGTACCTGTCCAAACAGTTGTTACACCTACTACACACAAAGAGACTTAAACCTCAACATGGATATAAATAGGACGTGCTGGAGGGACAGATTCATCACCCAGAGACTCCCTATGCTGTGGAACAGAATCCCGGTCCATGTGAGACAGAGCACCTTGCTGGCTCTGTTCAAGAGGAATCTTGACCAGTGGATGGGAGATCGTAGGTTTACCCCGGGGATCATCTCTGTATCACTGCTGGACAGAGGCACGGCAAACTAATGGGTATAGTATTCTTCAACCTAAGGGGTGGTGAAAGCCACACAACTCTGGCTAGGCTTATAAATGCCCTAGGGCAGATAGCCTAGTATGAACCTATGAACCTATGAACCTGGGATGACCACAATGTTTTCTCACTAAAAAATCAAGGGACTAAATTACAAAAACTATGCAGACCTGGAGGTGTGATGGGGAAGAAAGGGGTAACTGGGAAGATATGTTTTTGGAGTGTAATAAGGTTGAAGATTTTAAATGTTCCCTAAAGAGTATTCTGTCAGAAATATTGGATGAACAAATGGGTGTAACTAAGTAAACAATTCTTTTGAGCTGGGGCACATGATCTGAATTGCCTAGACATAGTAAGACCTTGTTAAGTTTAATTCTGGTATCTGCCAAAAAAAAGCAATTACTAGAAAATAGAAAGCAAAGTCTAAACCAACTATATTAGAAGTACTGCATATTATAACAGAGATACAAGAACTGGAAGTGGGATCTTTATTAAATCAAGAATAGCAAATTTGAAGCCTGTATAGCCATCACATTGGGTACTGTGTTTATACAGAGCATTGGTGTCCCTTTTGTTCTTTACATCATGCAAATGCTCGTATATTCTAGTCTTTAATAACTTTTCAGTTTTCCCAATGTAGTAGGAAGTACAGGTGTTGCACCTAGCAATGTATACAAACTTGCTAGAATAACAATTGCCTCTTTTTAAGTCAACCACACTTTTATTTTTATTGTCCAAACAAATCATATTTTCTTGTAGAATGTAGATGCAATAACTACGTCTACCGCAGGGTCTACTACAATTTGTTGTTTCACTGTTTGTTAAATTGTGATGTTTACTTTCTAGGGTTCTTTTTATATCTGGGCCAATTTTGGTGGTAAAAATAGATTTTTCTCCCACCACTTGATAAATATCATTATCAACTTTAAAGATGCTCCAGTTCTTGTATATTACTTCCTTTACTTGTTGATATAAAGGACTGTACTGCACTATACAAGTTTGTTCAAAATTTATGTCACTCACATTTTCAACATTTTCCCCAAAATTCGTGATTTTACTCAGTCCCTTCCCTAAAAGGTGGGTATATTTTTTACCCCATTCTTTTAAGACTTCATTAAGTGTATTGTCTACTAAATCTAGGGGGTAGCCCCTATCTAAAAACACACCTTTCAAGAAATCAAATTCACCCATGACATCTTCCTTTAGAGATGTCATTCTAGCTATTCTAATACCCTGTCCTTTAATAATACTCCATTTCTGCGACACCGGGTGACAACTATCAAAGTGCAAATAATTATTACAAAAGGTTTTTTTACGATATATCCTAGATATAAATTTTTCCTGGTCTTTAATGATTTTAGTGACCAAGAAATTGATCTCTTAAAAATGAAATTGAAACATGAACTTCAAAAATTCAGTAGTGTTGTTGATTTATTGGATGAACAAAGGGATATTCTCCGCAGTTCCCTTCCAAAGAATAAAAATGTCATCCAAAAACCTACAGTAAAAAGTTATGTTAGCAAAGAATTCACTTTTAAATACATGTTCTCTTTCCCATCCTAGGAGTACCAGGTTAGCATAGGTTAGGGCGCATGCTGCTCCCTTCGTTACACCCCTGACCTGTTGGAAATATTCACCCTCAAAAAAGATGTAGTTGTTTTCCAAAATAAGTCCCATTATTTCACATATTAGGCGAACCTCGTCACAATGTAATTTGGACATACTAAATAAAGTCTCCTCAAAATAGGTTAAACCTTCTTGTTTGAGAATACAGGAAAACAGGTCTACTACATCAATAGTCAAAAGATACTCCTCAGCACACCACAAATCATTCTTTAGTTGACCAAGAAAATCCCACAAGTCCTTAACTAAATGTGGGCATACCTCAACAACATGTTTAATCTTTCTATCCACATATGATAGGTTGTGAGTTTTTGATCCAGCAGCTGCTACAATGGGCCGAAAAGGGGGATTTTCTATACTTTTGTGTATTTTGGGTATGTCGAAAATGACCGGAATGTTTGGGTGCATATTCAATAAAAAGTCATATTCTGACCTCGTAATCCTCTGGTCCATTAGATATTCATACAAAACGCTATCAATTCTCTGATAAGCAACGTTTATCTGGTTCCATGAACATGTAGAATAATTTACACCATTAAATAAAATGGTCTGCATAACATTAGTGTAGTTGTCACTTTTGTATAGAACAATACCGCCCCCTTTGTCGGGTACCATAACCCGTATACTCCTATCATCCCTTAAATTGTGTAGTAAATTTCTCTCATTAAAGTTAAGGTTATAAAAAATTATTTTTTGCTTACCCCAAATTTTATAGATGTCATCTTTAATAACTTTTTCAAATGCACTAATAAGGGGATGTAGTGGGGGATAAAAATGCTACTTTTTTTCAAACCTACTGTTGGTTGATGTTTGTCACCTTTTCCATTTTTTTCATACATGAGCTTTAAATTCAATTTTCTAAAATAAAGTTGCAGATCTACTAGAGTATCAGCTATATCAGGAATTTTTGTAGGTAAAAATTTAAAACCCTTTGAAAAAAGGGAAAAGTGTTCTGGTAAAATTTCCTTGCCTGTATAGTTGTAAATGTGAAACCCATTCAAGGTGTGTTGTATATTATTCAAAGAAGAGTTTAAATTAGGTGGTCAAAAATACTACTTTTTTTCAAACCTACTGTTGGTTGATGTTAGTCACCTTTTCCATTTTTTTTTTTATTTACACCTGTACTTCCTACTACATTGGGAAAACTGGAAGGTTATTAAAGACTAGAATATATGAGCATTTGTATGATGTAAAGAACAAAAGGGACACCAATGCTCTGTATAAACACAGTACCCAATGTGATGGCTATACAGGCTTCAAATTTGCTATTCTTGATTTAATAAACATAGAAGATAGGGGTGGGGATTGGCAGAATGCATTACACAAAAAAGAACTTCTGTGGCAATTGAGGTTAGCAGCAAATTTCCCCCCTGGTTTAAATGATTATTTAAGCTTATTACCTGTTCTTAAGGAAAAAGCAGAGCATATTTAAATGCACCTTGTAGAAAGTATGCTTGTGTTTAAAACAAAAAACTTTTCAAAGTAGTCTAGTACAATGAAAGGAAAACATATACATAAATGTCCTTTTGGATTTGGAAATGTGTTTGAAATATATTCCTTTTAGAAAAATATATTTTTTTTTAACCAGAATGTTATTTGGCATTCTTTTAAATAGTAATTGTTTTAAAAGCTTGTTTATCATTGGTAAATGTTTAACCAATCACCGGCAAGTTGATTGTATAAGAAATGTTTTTAATTGTTGTTCAGGTTAATTCTGATGAAGTCAAAGTGGATTGAAGAAAGCGCTTAATTTTTTTAACAATAAAAGAGTGTTTGGGGGCTCGCAACAATAGTGCTTTATTTTTTTGGTTTATCGAATGTTCTGAGTAAAACAGGTCTCTAATAAAATGGAGTACTCAGTATGTACCTATACTGTGGACAGAAACACATGGATATGTGCACATCTTTTTTGTTTATTGGGTAAGCTCTTTAAGCACAGGTTCATAGGTTCATAGGTTGGTAGTAGGCTATCGGCCCTAGGGTCTATACAAGTCTAGCCATAACAATTCCCTGGATATTTCTTCCCACAGTATTTACTTCCCTGGACCCCTGTCTAGCAGGGCAACTGATGTGATCCCTGGGGTGAATTTCCTATCTCCCATCCAATCATCAAGATTCCTTTTGAAGAGGGCCAAAGAGGCGCTCTGCTTGACATGTAGGGGCAGTCTTTTCCAGAGTCTGGGGAGTCTCTGGGTCAGGAACCTATCCCTCTAGCATGTATTGTTCATTGTGATGACAAGGTTTAGATCCCTGGAGCGTGTGTCTCTGAGGGATTGGGATTTCTTTAAGTGTAGCATGTCCAACAGCTCTGAGTTTTACATGGCCTTGTTTGTTAAGCAGAGACTGACTTTGAGTAGATGATATGTGACAGAGTATTGCTGGAGTTTTTTTAGATGGTCAGCATAGAGCATCTGCTTTAGGCCTTTTCAGTTGTTGCAGATGTCTTGAGAGGTACATACCAAATGAGGCATTGTAATCTATAATGGGTCTAATGAGGGATGAATACCGTGGGACAATGACCTCCTTTTTTCTGGATAAAAAGCCCTTAGTGACAAGATGTGCCACATAGAAGGATTTCCTGACTGTTGTGACAATGTGGTTATCGAAGGTGAGACCACTGTCCACCTGTGTCCTTAAGTCTTTTATCACACTTTAGGTGTTTAGTGTACTGCCACCTATGTGGTAATTCATGGGTACATGTTTTTTCCCAAAGGCGATAACTATACATTTCTTGGCATTAAGCTTGAGCCCATGGCTCTGGCACCAAGCATCTGTTTCTGTAAGGCTCTTTTCTAGAATATCCACATCATTTGTGGATTCAATAATGGCTCCCAGTTTGCAGTCATCTGTGAACTTTGTTAGCCAGAGTCCCTTAGTGTTGGCCTGTACTTCAGAGAAGTAGATGCCAAACAAGACCGGTCCCAGAACTGAACCCTGAGTTACGCCACTTGTCACTTGTCTGGAGTTGGATTTGGAGTTGGCTACTTTTACAGTGTGGGTTCTGTCAGTAAGCCAGTTGGCAACCCATTGAGTGATGTAGGGATTAATGCCCAGCTTAGTAAGTTTATCTAGGATTCCAGAGTGGGGGATGGTGTTGAAGGCCTTGGCAAGGTCCAGATAGGCTGTATGGACCACTTTACCCTTGTCTACGGCTCTGGAGACTGATTCAAAGAAGTCAATCAGGTTCAGGAGACAATATCAGCCCTTCACGAACCCAAACTGCGTGGGGTCCTGTGTTTGAAGGTTGCCAATGTCTTTGCTTATAAGTTCAATGATAATACGTTCCATGGCCATGCAGATCAGGCTGTTTAGGCTGAAGGGGCGGTAGTTCCTCGGATCCAAGGTGGATCCCCCCATGTAGAGTGGGATAACTGTAGCAGTGCGCCACTCAGTGGGTATGGTGGTGAGGCTATGATTAAACATGACACTTAGGTGAAGTGCCAGTTAATTTTGTAGTTCATGTAGTACACAGCCTGGGATGTCATCTGGTTCCATGGATGCTGTATTCTTAGCTTTGGAGAGTGCATTTTTTTTACCTGTGTGGCCATTATTACCGGAATTTAGCAATTGTTTGGTATTGAGATGGGGCCTTTATGGGGTGAGAGGGGGGTGAAGTTTGCACTGAATCGATTTGCCAGGATATTGGCAATATCCTTGGGGTCAGTATATTTAATGCTATTCTATTGTAGCTCAGAGCAGATCTGAGCATTGCCATTTATATTCTTGACATAGCTAAAGACTGCTTTGCGGTTGTCTTTGGAATCTTTGGCAATTTTATTTTTGTAACTAGCTTTGGAGGATTTTATGAGGGACCTCAGCTTCTTACTGAGGTTGGTAAGGGAGTTTTTTGCATCCTGGGATTTTCCTCTTTTCTGCAACAGTGTCTTCCTTTTGTTGTAAAGTTTGTTTATGGCAAGGAACCACCAAATTGGCTTCTTTTTTTTGGAGGAGAGCATCTTGGTTCTATTGGGGATGGCACGATTCATGCACAAGTGGATGTGCTCGTACAGTGCCTTAGTGTAGGATTCAGCAGTCGAACATTCAGCTCCCTTCTGCATGGGTGTCATGAAGTTTGTCACTTCTGACTTGAATAGCATAAAGTTGGCTTTGGAGAAGTTTTTTATGGAGGTTTCCTTACTGGGGGTTGAGAGTGGGATGTGGATGTCAAGGGTGATTAGCTTATGGTCAGACCTGACCAACGAAGGGGTGACCATAGGTGTGGAGCATCGATTTCCCATGTTGGTAATGACCAGGTCTAGGATACTGGAGCCCCTGGTGGGACTAAGGATTAATTGATCCAGGGCATTGGAATTTATGAATTCCAAGAACCATTGGGCAAAGGTGTTGGTACACGAGTAGTTTTCCCAGTTAATGACAGGGTAGTTGAAATCACCCAGTATTAGGGTGTTTTGTTGTATCTTAATATTTTCCCATATGTTTAGAAAGGTGTAGTGAGAATCTTGGGCCATGGTGGGGGATCTGTATCAAGCTACAATTTGGATTGCAGTCTTACCTAGTGTTAGTTGCACCTGGAGAATTTCAGAAGCATTGTGTTGGGCAACTAGCCTGGTGTTGTAGGGTTCCTATTACGAGAGCGAAGATTCCTTTAGGCGAATACGAAGACGTCGACCCGTATTGTGTGAAGTATGTAAACCGCGAAAGGTCAAAACCACAAAGTTTGAAATGTCGATTTGTTTTGGTTGGCCCATCTGTGGTATAGCTCTGTAAGGTAAGTGTGCGATAGATAGGAATTTAGTGTTAGGATTTGGGTTAAGATAAGTGCATAGATAGGTAATGTATGTAAGAGTTAGTGTAGTGTTAGAAGTAGGTGTTTTTTAAATGTATGTATGTGTTTTATTTATTTTGTTTGGGTGTATGTGTGTAGGGGAAGTGTGAGGTAGTTACGGACCTTAGGGTTAGGGAGGGGTTAAGGATAGTGCATAGTTAGTTGTGTATGTGGGGTTTAGTATAGTGTTGGAGGTAGGGTTTTTTTAAATGTATGTATGTGTTTTATTTATTTTGTTTGGGTGTATGTGTGATGGGGAAGTGTGCAGTAGTTACAGACCTTAGGATTAGAGAGGGGTTAAGGAGAGTGCATAGATAGTTGTGTTTGTGGGGTTTAGTGTAGTGTTGAAGGTAGGGTTTTGGTGCTTTAGTTTAGGTTAGAAGTAGGGTTTGGTTAGTGTATGTATGTGGTTTATTTATTTTGTTTGGGTAGGTAGTATGTAACGGGTGGTGGGGTTGGCTGACTATGACAGTTCGATATTTTTTTTTCGCGATTTAGTGCGTTTGGGATTTTCACGGTTCATGGTATATGGGTCGATATTTTGGTATTTGCACATAGTGTTTTTTGCTTTGCTAATATAGATCCAGTGTTGTGAATATCCTTAGTGAATATAGACACTCCTCCACCTTTAATGTTTCGGTCCTTATTTGGCAGTCAAAAAGTGTGGTAAGAGTTGTAGCCTGGTATTGCAGGGGTGCTCTCTGGAGCCTTGAACCAGGTCTCAGTTATTGCAGAGATATTGATGTTCTCCATTTTTAGGAGTTCCTCGAGAGACTGCATTTTGAGGTTTAGACTTCTAGCATTGAGTAGCATTACCTTCAGATTTTGCATGCTTGTACCTGTTACGGTGGTGGTTTTGTCCTTTGAACTTTGCCTAAAAAGGCACTATAGGGGTGGCAAGACCCTTAGCCAGTAACCTGAATCCCAGGGGCAACAGGTGCAGACCATCTCTGGCAAAGCATCATGGTCTGTCGATCATGTTGTCCCAGGCAGACAGATATTGGATCCCCTTTGAATGACACCAGAAGCTTAGCCAATTGTTGAAGTCAATCATTTTGTCCTTATACTGTGGTATCATTCTGGGTGAAGGCAGGATGCTACTCAGGGCTAGGTTCATACCTGCCTGGGCCACATGATCCGAGAGCTCCTCCATGTCTCTTTTCATGTAGTCCATGGAAGTACGTCTCAAGTCATTCACTCCAACATGGACAATGACAGTCATATTTGTACTTGTTGTGGAGTGACTTGAGTGCAAGCGTTTATGTGGCGGATCCTGGGACCCGACAGGCAGGTGACTGTAATTTTCTCCTTGTTCAGCCTGGTGAGTGGGACATCAGTATGCCTGACTATAGAGTCCCCTGTGGCTAAAGTGTTGGGTACATTATCTTGCCTTAGGGGCTGTTGTTGGGAAGGGAAACTGGTGTTGTGAGCTATGTGACATTTGGTTGTGATTGGTATTTGTTTGCATTTCAGCTTCAGAGGTCCTTGTTGCTTGGGCAGGTTAATGTTAAGAGCCTCCACATATGTGGGTTTAGTTTTGGTATGTGTGGGTGTTGGTGGTGTGGGTTTAGAAGGGCTATGTGTTGCTTGAGGTGCAGTGCGAGTGTTAGCCTTTTCCTCTTGATTGTCTAGAACAATCTTGGGTGGAGAGAGCTTTGCTTCCAGTTTGGCTATGTAAGTGCATCTCTCGCAGGTTGTAGTGTTGGGTGTTAGGAGGAGATGTTTGTCTATTTTCATGAGGCAATTGCTGCATTGCCCCAGTATGCCCAGATTCACCAGGTGGACAGGAGAAATCACCGGATGCTGACCCTTAGACATGCCTGGTTTGTTGCTTTTTTTTATTTTATTTTTTTTATTGTAAAGTACAAGAGCTGTAACCTTCATTGATAGCAAAGAGATAATCACATACCATTTATATAAAGGCTTTAATTTTGGGGATCTGTGTCTTACCATGTCAACTCAGTATGAAGTTAACTCAGTGGTATTCCATCTTTGCCATATAGCATTGCCTACATGCACTACTTCATTCCCATTCTTGCATTTAAATAATTATCTCATTGCTCTCATGGTCTGGAGGAGGTAATATCCCTCAGCAGCATTTACAGGCAAAATGAAATACAGCTTTAGCCTTAGAAAATGATCCATGAGTTTTTTTTTTTTTTTACTCCTCCGAGCATCTGTGTTCTGACATTAATATTTTACTGTAGAAAAATTACTTTGAGCAAAGCTCAGCTTCAGTTTGTGAACTAATACTAAAGCTTCCTGAGGGACACTCTTAATTTACTGCATTCTGAAGGCAATTTCACTTTTGTTACACAAAATGTGCATGCAATAATATATTCCAAATGTCTGCAAGAGAATTTTAGTGCCTGGTTAACTATCTTTGTATGTGTTATCCCAACAGACCATAATAAATGTCTTTCCATAGTGACCAGTGTCATAGTGTTATTCATTAATCTCCTAAGAGTCTTTCTTCAGTTTGAAAAAAAAATACTGATGTCTGACTTTTACAACATGACAGCAAACCACCAAGTTTCCTTTCCTTCTCTTCTTATATATTGTAATGTCTCTATAGCATCTGTTGCTGACATCTCTGTAAAACTTTGAAGCAAACAACATTTCTCAGTGTTCGGTTCATCTACTTTTTTTCTGCTGTTTAATACTTAGACATGGCTGCTGGGGAAAAAGAAAGCAATATTGCAGCTTGAATGTGAAATAAAAACTTCAACAATTGAATATGTGATAGAGGGTCAGGATGGAAGTATATTCTCCAATCAGGCATAGGAACAGTATACGGTGAGCATTACAGTCAACAGGGATATGAATCTATACCCCAAATAGTATGGTATTCTTCACCTGATAGTGTATAAGCAAGACCTATCTTTTTGTGTTAACTTTTCTCTGTGTCATTTTTCGAAATGAATGGAACTTAGATTTTTTAGTCAGTACTGCAAGTTATCATTCAAAGCAACAGGTTATCTGTTGAAACTTTAGAGCAGTAATACTTTTACTCAAAGCTTTGACTGGACTGTACAAGGAGAAATGCATCCAGGTCTGGTGGCCAGAAGAGAAAGACATTCATCCCCTGCAGAATACAGATAGATAGATAGCTAGGTAGATAGATAGATAGATAGATAGATAGATAGATAGATAGATAGATAGATAGATAGATAGATAGACAGACATATAGACAGATAGATAGATAGATAGATAGATAGATAGATAGATAGATAGATAGATAGATAGATAGATAGATAGATAGATAGATAGATAGGGCAGGTGATCTGGAAAAATAGCAAAAACTATGATGAACAACTCAGGTGATTGGATTTCTATTGGAATGTTGAAACTTGCAATGATGAGCCCCAAAATCCCCCCCTCAAAAAAATATGACCAAAATGCATGAGGAGATTGAATAACAAATGTTGCTTTTCTCTTTTAAACTTGTTTTTGCAGGGACGGGCAAACCCTTGTGCACCCCCAGTGTATGGTCAAGCTGCCCCACCCCAAACTTATATATATATTCTAACTTCAAGATTACAGTACCTCAGAAAAAAGGGAATATTCTGTGAAATGGCAGTCTTAAACTTAATTCATGTAGGAACAGATGTTGGTAATTCAGTGTCCACATTCCAGGAGTCAGCATTGCGAGTCTCAAAATTTAAATGGTTACCCTTATAAGCAGGCACATATGAAGACAAATTTCAGATCTCTGGACTATTGATGTTAAAGAAAATATAGGGTTATCATATTCATGTGTATAAAAGGATACATCGTTTTTCAGTGATCACATAGTACAAAATTGGGGAAGGAACTTAACCGAGGTATGATCTGAAGTTACATGGCTGTAGGTTCATGCTATAACTCTGAAATGAATGATACTGACTGGTACAGGTTCACTGAAGATATGGTTTGTATGGTTAAGCAAGATACAGGTAAGTGTAGCTAGCAGCTGAGAAAGAGACACAACACGACACTCAATAGTTCAGGACATCCTCTTTTTCTCAGTTGTGTACTCAGATGAAAATGGAGCTGTACTATTGGCACTTCAGTATCATTGCTACACAGCTACCTATACATCAGTCTATAATAGGTGAACAAACAATAAATGGCAGCAAGGTTTTACCAGCATCACTGAGCTGAAATCAAAATGAAAAAAAAACTCCAATCTACCATATTCTATTAGAGTTAGTTCCAGTAAATAAACCTTCAACAATTTAAAGTTCTTGTAGAGTACTGCAACAAGTTCTTAAGCCCTAAATCTGTATAATGATATTTAAGTCAGACCTGCTACTCTGTTTTTTGATATGCACCATGACTGTGGTTTCCATACACATTGTGACTCTGCTGTCTCTTCTCTTGGTAGCTCGTCAGCCTTGCTATCAGTGTGCATAGAAAAAGACTATACTGGGAGATGTCAGACTTCACTTGTATTGTTTGCGCTCTGAGTGTTAGGCCCTTGTGACAGACTGATTTAATTAGCAATGTCTCAGACTGCACTTTTGAGAAGGTCAGCGAATGTATACATCTAAATTCACATATAACAACTCCTTTCTGGCCATCTCATTAATACAAATGACACACTGGTAAAATTAATCTGTTTTGGTTGCTCAAATGAGACAAGCAATTATGTTCCTAATTAGCTTACTGGTTTACTGCACAATATGGTTTAATGTATCAGTCTACACTGGCAGTAGCTGTAGCAGGAAGCCAGCAACAGATGGATGACTTTCTGACCTGTCTGTGGGAGGTTGCTTTTGGCAGTTTGTGTTAAATAAATCCCATATGGACTGTAAGAGCACAGGAAAGCCTGCCATTTTCAAAACTTAAAAATCAGCAGGCCACAAGAGAGTCTTGAGTTTACACTTGTAGCATTTTGTAACTGTAAATCTTACCTTTTCCTATATGAATTAGCATAAAAAACAGAGTATACTACTAGATGAATCATTTAGGATTCAGGTTAAAGAGACAATTACAATCTTCAGATCGGAATCAGTATATGATTACACTGTGGCTAAGCAGCTCAGCATGCAAAACTCTTGCTACATTTCATCACATGGAAATCAAATAAGTTCTGTTTATTACATATTTAACAACTTTATTTTCAGCAAAAGAGAGAGACATGTCAGTTTAAAATGAAGACAGGCTTGTCCTACTTGCAGGGGAATTTTTTTATATAAATCTGTTATGGCAAAGCCAAACTCATTCTTAGCAAATGTGTAGAATACTAACTGGATGGCTCAGCAAATTCTCCTACTGAAAATGTGGGTCTGGAGCTATTGCAATACCTATTGCCAATCTAATTAAAACACATAAAAAAAACAACAAAAAAAAAAAATATATATACATATATATATATATATATATATATATATATATATATATATATATTTATTATATATTTTTCTCCAAACATCTTTATTAAATTTTCACATATGGCAAAGGCAATCTTACATTTGTAAAAATGAAAAACATACAAAATGATACCACTTTATTTGCAAACAATTTACACCACAGACACCACTGAAACAACTGTAGTTGCAAGCATTGTACATAACTTATAAAACATCCATTCAATGTCAGTTAAGCATTAAACGGCTCATTCAAATCCTGCCTCTTAAACCTCATTCCTGCTCCACATATTGTTCCCATGATTCACATTTTTTCATGTGCAGTTTGCTCCTTCCCTTTTCTAAAGATCCCAATTCCAGTTGTTTTATCTCTGTTACTATATTCACTACTTCTAGTAAAGTTGGTCTAGACTTTGATTTCCATTTTCTAGTAATTGCTTTTTGACAACCACCATAATTAGACTCACCAAGGCTTTACTGTGTCTAGGCAATTCCGAGTCTGTAGCATAACTCAAACAAATCATCTCCCCAGTCAGTCCAAACTGCTCACCCACCATCTCCGACAGAGCGATCTGCAGGGAATCCCTAAAGTGCCAGCTCATTACACTCCCAAAAAATATGTTCCCAGCTACCTCTTTCTTGCCTGTCACACCTTCAACATTTGCTATCCACCCGAGGAAAAATTCTTTGGAATCTACTTGGGGTATAAAAATACCTATGTAAAGACTTCTAGGCAAAGATCCTAAATCTTCTAGACTTTGTTGCATATTTGGGAGATATACATATATCCCCCCATTGTCTCTTTGTGAATTGCTTTTCCAGTCTCTCTTCCAATCCTTTCTAAGCTCCTCTGATTGATTCTTGTAATTATCATGCAATATTTTATATGCTTTACTAATTATTCCATTTTTAACAGGAGCTTCTGTTCTAGACTCTATTAAAAACTCTACAAGTACTTATCTTTCATTAAGGGGACCGATATTTCTTTATTTTTGCCTATACTCTTATACCAGTCCTTGATAGAGAAGGCAATCTCTAACCTGCAGTCCAAATAAATTCTTGGCCTCTTCCCATTCTATTACATTTCCCTTATGTTTATTATGCATATATATATATATATATATATATATATATATATATATATATATATATATATATATATATATATATATATATATATATAAAAATAGATAGCTCTCTCTCCCTGTCTCTCTCTATGTGTGTCTATGTTTTATATATATACATATTTCATTACATATGTTATATATATATATATATATATATATATATATATATCTAAATATATTTTATATATATATATATATATATATATATATATATATATATATATATATATATATATATATATATATATATATATATATATATATATAGATATGTGTGTGTGTGTGTGTGTGTGTGTGTGTGTGTGTGTGTGTGTGTGTGTGTGTGTGTGTGTGTGTGTGTGTGTGTGTGTGTATATATATATATATATATATCTATATTTTTATATATATATATATATATATATATATATATATATATATATATATATATATATATATAGATATATATATAGATATATATATAGATATATATATATATATATATATATATATATATATATATATTGTTTTTTTTTTAATTTATTTGACATTTGTTTAGCATTGTTTACAGGGAAGGTCTGACTGGGTGGGAATCCATTTTCAGTGGAGTCCCTTGAGAAAATCGTCAAAGACAATTAGTAAAGATTACATTTGTTATATAGGTTACATAAGCATATTACACAACAACATTGGAGATTTCATATATTCCAAGAACAGTCAGTTAATACAAGAACAGCACAATACAACAGTGAGTTTTACATACAACTTGAAACTATCCTTCTTTTAATTATAGTACAATATAGTTTAGTAGGAGATACGGTAAAATACTTTCACTACATAGTAAATAGTGCAATGTCATAGAGGTGTGTACTTATTATATAGGAACAGGGCAGAGAGCTGAGAGGAAAAGATTTACAGAACAGGGAAAATCAGTAGAGTAGGCTAGTTATTAAAGGTAAAGTATGGTGGGAGCATGAGGAAAGCAAGGAGAAGAAAGGTTAAGAGAAAGACTAGTAAGGAGGAGAATGTGAATAAAAAGAAAGGGAAAAGGGATAAGTTAAATCATGGGGGACTAGAGTGGCGAGTTAAGGGTAGGTGGTGAAAAAGCAAAAGAGAATGGGATAAGGTGCAGAATGCAGAGTGCGATGGAAGACTACATGAAATACGGTTCATCAGGAGGTGAGTGTATGAGTGAGTGTGTAGTTACCTGCTGTGAAGTAGGGGAGGAGAGAAGGTGGGAGGGTGGTTGGAGGGGAGGGGCTTTAGTTTAGGGTGGAATATTATAATAGAGTTCTATATAATGGTGTAAGAGGAAGGCACTGGAAGCAGGTAGATTTGGATTAGTCTGTACTGCATGAGTAAAACCCTGTCTTGATAAGGTTGTTTTTAAGTAGTTTTTTTGAAATGTATGGGATTAGCTTCAGTTATGATAGATTGAGGGTTAGTGTTCCAAATTTTAAAGACATAGTTGGTGCAAAGGGAATCTCCAGCACCATTGTTGGATTGGGAGATTTGCAACAAACTTTTGTTGGAGGAACGGAGCACCTGTTTGTTTTTATATGGATGGAGTAGATTTTATTGGGCAGGGTATTTTTCCAGTTGGTATATCAGTTTGTGGGCTGTGTCTCCCTATAGCTTAGGTAGTGGGGTAATTCTAACCAGTTGAGCAGAGCAATGGTGGGTACTCTGTAGGGAATTTGTAGCAAATTTAGATATTTTGTTATAGCAAACTTATTTTGTTAGGCTGATAAAATTTGGTGAGACATAGAGAAGGGTAGAGCGTGAATGGGCTGTGGCAACTGACTCTCTTGTAGTGTTTGTGAGATATGATTTAATTGTATATACTGTTCCCAGTTTTTATGTGGGTCTTTTTGATAATCAAAACCAGATATTTGTCATATCTCATATTATTGTTGATTAGTACACCAAGCTGTTTCATTGATTGAATATAAAATGAGGAAGAATAATCTAAGAATATACTGGGTCCAAAGAGCATTAGTGTAGCTTTATTGGAGTTCAGAATTAGTTGTGCATTTAAGAGCCAGGATTCAATGGCTGAGAAAGACAGTTGTGTTATTTCTACCAGTTGTGGTAGGGTAATTTCAGCACAGATGAGGGTAGAGCCATCTACATACTGAACTATAGAGGTATGGAGGGTGGGAGTGTGCAGTTTATTGGTAAAGATACTGAAGAGGAGAGGGCCTAAAATTGAGCCCTGGTGAGCTCCCATTATAATAGGCAAGAGAGTGGAGTGATCTTAGTGCCATTTGACAGCCTGCAGTCTGCCAGTTGGATAGTTATGGAACCAGAAAAGAGCTGAGAACTTTGTGTAGAGAGCTCAGTGAGACGTTTCTGGTGGGAGATGGTGTCAAAGGCTTTGGATAGGTCCAGAAAGATGGAAGATACTAGTTTACCTTCATTACAATGTTGGTTGATTGTATTAGTAAAACTCAGGAGGGCAGTTGTAGTACTATGTTTGGGGCACAAACCATGTTGTATATTTGTTAGGAGGTTGTTGGATAAGAGGTAGTTCATGAGTTGGGTGTGAATACATTTTTCTAGTATTTTGGCTAGTGGATATACAGTTGTCATTGGTCTGTACTTGGAAAGCTCTGCAGAGTCTCTACTTTATGTACTGGGATAATGTATGATATTTACCAAATTTTGGGACTGTAGTGCTCTGAGATACAGCGGTTAATCACAATAGAGATAGGATAGGAGATGACATTAGCTGCTAATTTAAGAAATTCTGCTGGTAAGTTGTCGGTTCCTGGGGTTGTAGGTTTAAGCTTGCTGAGCAATTTTTTATGGTATTGTTTTGAATGGGCTTAAATGAGAAGGTACTAGAAGTATAGGGATTGTTAGAGGGGCTTTGTTCTTTTTGTTAGTAAGAGTTTGTATGAAGTTAATGAAGTATGTGTTAAATTGTGTAGCTATACTGTCTGTATTATTTAGCATTGTTGGGGTAGGTGTTATACATTGGCCAGGTTGGAGAAGTTTTTTGTAGTGGACCAGAATTTTTGTGGGTTATTGTGGTGTTTTTGTTGGATTTCATTAAAGTATGCTTTTTTATCATGTTTGATCTGCATTTTGGCTTTGTTCCTCAGTTGCTGGAAATATTCTAAGGTGAGTTTTATTGGAATGCCATCGGGTCCAAGCTTTATCTCTAAATTTAAGCACTTGTGTTGTTTCCTTTGTTAACCAAAGCGCATAAATTGATTTAACTCTTATCATTCTACATGGTGCCGTTTTGTTTAGGATACTTAGGATGTGGCATTTTGTTTAGAATACTTAGAATGTTTAGAATGCTTAATATATGCATATATTATATATATGTATGTATATATATATATATATATATATATATATATATATATAGATATATAGAGTAGGTGTGTACATGGATTCTTATCCCATAAAACTGGCAAGCAATACAAAACATATGAGGTTTATGTTAAATATGAATTTTCTGAGCGCCTAATACTAATGAGTGTGTATTAAGTAAATGAAGTGCTCTATTTAATATACATTTCTCTATAGTCATCACCCTGACAGAGGATGCAAGCCCCCCCCCCCAACTCTCTCTACCCACTCTACTTACTTTATTTCACCTCCTTCGGCATACCACAGCTCTCTTTATTGAACTATTAATTTTGCCATCTGTTCAAGTAATTCTTTCCACTTTTCACTGCATGGATACTACTGCCTGTTGTACTATATGCTGCTATTATTTTCTTCTGTGTTCATAAACTATTACCAGAATCTCTTGACTTGTGTCCTGTAATATAGCCTTGCTATCTGAGATCCAGTAAACAATACTTCAGTATGTCCCACTATAATTTTTTTTCTCCTTTTTCCACACCATTTTTTTCCTTTTCTTTTCTTTTTTAAACTTTCAGCTTATGGCATTGTGTTCAGCAGACACCATCCTTACTCAATGTATACTAGATTTTCATCCTTATTCCTCTTCCTTTGCTGTGTGGGCCCTGCTCCTTTCATCCTCACTATGCTCGGGGTAACTCTACTCTCTTACCCTACCCCATTTTCCACCCACTGCATGGCATCTACATTTATACTCTACTTTAACCTCACCCCAATTGATATACCCTCCAATCCACTCCATCCCTGAATTAAACTTACAAACACATAAACCATACTCTCTTGCCCCTGTCCCACTTCCATACACTCTCCCTCGACTCTAGTACTGTTGTTCCAGCTCATCCCACAGCATTCATGCTAATTTCGTTCATTTTTAGCATAACTCTCATTCTCCTAACTCACATTACATCCCTACACTTTCTAATAATAAAAACATGCATAACAACTGCCACTTCCATTACAACTGCCAGTTCCATTACTACTAAACGAAACTCTGCTAACAGTTATTATGACATCTTCCACAGCCTGAGATGGAAATATGGACTGTGCAATCAAAGTGAGTGGATCCATGGGTCTACCTGATAAGATTGAAAACCCATATCATCGAATCCGACAAGACTAAGATGAGATGAACAAAACCACAGAAGTAAGACAACTTAAAAGAAGGAGCTCCGCAAAATCAAAAACAGCTGCCAAGGTTTTACCAGCATATCACACTAATCCCACACATCACACTCACCACACAACAGTCATGGACCATTAAAATCATACTTTTATGTTTTGGGGGCTATGCTCCCACCCCCGCATCCCCCACACCCCTTGCAAATTAAATATACCAACTCTGACATTGCACTACATTGAAGAAAAGGGTAAACACCCAGGGCACACCCACATCTAACTTTAAAATCATGACCTTCCTTGCTTTTAACATCTTCTATAGTATTTGAGAAGAGTGGTTTACATCTCCCATCCCTATTTTCAATGGTATATTTAGAGCTTTCATTTATGTCTTTCTTACTATAACCTCTGTTTAAGAAGTCTTTCTCTAATATAGTCATTGTCTTCACAAAGCCTTCATCTGTATTATGTTCTCAAATACTATATAAGATGTTAAAAGCAAGGAAGGTCATGATTTTAAAGTTAGATTCCCTATAACTTATTCAAGTGACATCAGAAGGTTCTGTAATATTTTTGAGAAGAATTGGAATGTTTTATTGTCGGATCCTGACTTGAGAGAATTGTTAGAAGATAGACCCAGCTTTTCTTTTAGAAATAAGAGGTCCTTAAAAAGGCAACTCTGTTATAAATCCAGAAACAATGAAAGAATGATCCTATCTGATAGGCAGGGGACTTTTCCTTGCAGAAATTGTACAGCATGTGACTATTTATATAATAAATCTACATATAAACATCCTACACTAGGATTTATAATTGATATAGTTTTATGCTGACTGCAGAACACAAAATTTGGTTTATTTCAGCTTCTGCACTGTCTGTCATGCCTTTTATATAGGCAAAACCAATAGGTGTCTAAAGGAACGTATCCTTGAACACCTTAGAGATATAAGAAATAAAAAAGACACAAGTGCTTTAGCAAAACATGTGGAAGAAGAAGATAGGAAACATATTTTTAATTTCATGGTTTTGGAAATAATAAATAAAAGTAAGAGGGGAGGTGATATAAGGAATAAGGTAGAGGAAGCCGAACAAAGATGGATTTTACTACTTCAGGCAGATAGGTCTCCTGGATTGAACAATGCTGTTTCCTTGAAACCTTTTTAAAATCCAGACCACTAAAACATTAAGTAATATGGATTATTACATAAAATGTGTCTGTTATATGTATATTTTATTTCATCTTATGCAGAATATAAAGCAAATTAATGTACTGATGTATGCAATTTTAATTAGTCTATGTCATAGTTCTATACGTGTTTTCATTGGTTGAACCATATTTTAAATACCAATGTTTTAACTGTTTTTATGAGTCTGAAGAAGCGATCAGCTGACTTAGATCACGAAAGTGCTTACTCTTGTTTAATAAAGTGGTGTGAAACTACAAGTGAACCGTTTCCTACCTTGACTACTACATCTCAGTTACAACTTTTGGTTTTATAAAGGGCACTACTGTGAAGCTGCAAGTGATTTATTTCCTGACGTGGATTATTCCATTTTTATCTTCAGCTGTGGTCTAACTATTGGTCTTTTCATTTTTTTAATGTAGATAAACTACTGGTGCCAGAGCCATGGACTGAAACTAAATGCAAAAAAAAAAATGCATAATAATACTCTTTGGAAAGATGGTCACCAGTGGAAATAATCACATTGATAATAAACCCCTAAAAGTAGACCCAGTGTTCAAGGATCTGGAAGACACTGTGGTGAGAAAATCTTTTGATGTTGCACAACTTATAAGTAAGAGCATGGCATCCAGGTCCAAGGAGGTCATTGCTCTTATATATCTGCTCACATCAGACAAGTCATTGAGTATAACTTACACTTCATTTCGATTACCAGGCACTTGCAACAGCTTGAGAGGTCAGAGAGATTCTTCACAAAAAAGCTTACAGGTCATAAACAAAAAGTCCTATGCAGACTGTCTCAAAGCCCTATCCCTGTACTAGGTCTCCCGCAGACTACTGAATGGCAACCTACGTCTAACTTACAATATATCCTCTCATCCCACACTGGCAGATTAGTTACACATTCAGAAAACAAACAGCATTAGAAATACCCATTCTAAGGACCTAAACTTCACCTGTGACACATAAATAGGACAGGTATGTGCCTCAAAGATTACCCCTTCTCAGGAACAGGTTTCCTATCCATGAAAAGCAAAGCTCATCCTTAATCTTTTCAATTGTGTCTTGGACCAATGGATGGGAAATTGCAAACTTACCTCTTGTTTGGCATCTGTAACCTTAATGGACAGATGCAGCCTGTGAATATTTGATATGTACAAGACTGTGTCGTTACTATAAAATTCCTTGAGATATTGACACATCAACAATATATTGGCACATATGGGATAAGATTACTAAGTTTAAAATGGCTCTTAGGCCAATAAGCTAGTAACAACCTACAAATCTATAAGAGCTGTCATCAACCAAATCTAGATTGTGTGGCTAATTACACAATAACCAAAAGCATTACAAGCTGAAGCAAAGCAAGTTTAGGGAAAAAAAAAGCTAACAATGGTCTTCCAGGTTTCAAATGTTCATGCACCTCCCCCATGTTGAGGGCAGTACCCTTAATTCCCCTACTTAATACAAACAACTATCAATACAGACAAAAATATTATAGGTTGTTCTTTTCAGCTCTTTTGGTATTTCTGAACCATAATGCTGTTTTAGCTGAGTTGCTATTATCCCTTTGTTCACATGTCCTACTCTAAGAATCAATCTAGAAGATCATAAAAATAAGTAGAAATTTGAAATTTTCAGCAGTTTCATAAGGGCATCTACGAAGAATGAAATGGCTCATCTGGTTCTTGTGAGCAGTTCAAGAAGGATAGAAAAACCTTTAAATGTTCAAACCAGAAAACAGCAATAAACAAGAAAGGTTCTGCACAGAACTGTAGTATATGTTTAAAAAGGAAATGTTGTGGTAGCAGGGGAGATGAAAACAGAGAAAAAGAGTATAAAGTATCTGCTAAGAAAAATAGGAATTCATCCACATTTTGAAGAAATAGATAAAACTAAACTAGATGAGAATGTAATTCAGACACCCTATCTAAAATGGAGGTGAAAATAAATAAAGCTAATTGTGTACAAGCTATGGCTAAGGAAACAGTTTACTGAGGTAAAGATTTAATGGATGAAAGGGATAATAGAAAACAAACTTTGTAAAAGGGAAGAAATAGTGGCTATATTGTTTTTTTTTTTTTTGAGTAGTGGTCTACAGAGGAAGAGACAAACAAGAAGAACCATGAATAATATGAAAACTATCTGCATATCTTCAAGAGCAACAGGAGATCATAGTGGGTGAACTTTCCTTTCAACTCAGAATGTGATCTTTGTGTCATGACTTCCCTACACCTCATCAAGGTCCGAACTGAGGTAGACTCAACTCACTGAGTTAACGCCCTAATGTTGAATTCCTAGTTTTCTGTTTTCAATAGGAAATCAGTGGCAATTTGGTTCCTAAGTGTACAGTAACAATCATTCCATGTAATTGGTGTATATAAGTTGGGGGGCTACTTTTTTTTATCAAGTTGAGTTTCCTATGATTTGATTTGGCTGGTTAGATCTTCATCGAATAGCAAGCTGGGACTCGATTTCTACTGAATATGCTGCTGACCTTATTTCAGCTGGTAAGGGCAGGTCACAGGTCTAGAGCCTGTATGTGGGTTCAAATATAAGAACACAGGTCTATAGAAAACTATACACAGAAAATATTCTTCGAGGGTGTGGGAACACAAAAGGTTTTCAGAATTCACTGCAGAAAACCCATCAGTTCAGAATACATTTTGGGTTACATATTAACTTAAAAAAGATTCTACTCTCCGTTTTAAATGGATCAGATGGAAATGGAATAGCAAAAAGGTAGTAGTTAAGTTTGTGAAAGGATGAAAATATCTCACAATCTACATTGCATCCAAGTGGTAAGGAATGTGTGCCAAGCTGTAGAAATATGTGTAAAAATACAAAAATGCAGCAAAGGAGATAGGGACAAAGAGTTATACATGCAATGGAACTAATAGTAAAACCAATGGAAATGTGGAAATGGAAATAGAAACACGTAAAGCTATAAATGTAATGGAACTAGTGATAAAAGAGACAAAAGTGTGGAGATAGAGGTTGAGAAACATAAAACTATAAATGCAATGCAGTGCAAAAGTCAAATTCTAAACATGGTGACATTCCTGAAAATTTGTTTTTCTGATGATTAAAATACTACTTGGAAACAGATGTCATTAAGAGAATGGAATATTCTGGCATAGATTTTGCTAGGAGAAATCATACCCCAAGTGTTCAAAACAAAAACTGCAGGTAAATGATATAGGGGTTGATGCATAGTTTAGTGAGTTTTTCTTTGATTCCTGAGTGGGGAATGGTATCAAAGGCCTAGGACAGATCAAGGTAGGCTGTATGAACCACCTTGCCTTCATTCACAGCTCTGGTGACTGACTCAATGAAGTCGACCAAGTTGAGCAGGCATGATCTACCCTTCACAAAACCAAACTGTGTGGGATCCAGAGTTTGGAGCTTCCCTATATCCTTGTTTATTAGGTCCATGATGATGTGTTCCATTGCTTTGCATATCAGACTTGTCAGACTAATGGGGCAATAGTTCCCAAGGTCTGTAGTTGCTCCTCCTTTGTGTAGAGGGATGACTATAGCAGTGCACCATTCAGTAGGGACAAAGCCTGAGGTGAGACTGTGATTGATCAGAGCACACAGGTGAGGTGCCAGTTCACTCTGTAGTTCATGTAGAACACAGCCAGAGATATTGTATTCTTGGCCTTGGACAGTGCTGTTTTAACCTGTGCAGCAGTAATACTGGGTGTCTGGTAATCTACTGGTATTGTGATTGGTCCTTTGGGGGGGAGAGAGGGCTAAAGCTGGCACTGAATCTGTCAGTCAATATATTGGCAATATCTGTTGGCTCAGTATAGGAGGTACCAATATGCAGTAGCTCAGAGCAAATCTAGGTATTGCCATGGAGGTTATTTACATAACTCTAGAAGGCCTTGTGGTTGTCTCTACTATCTGCTGCAGTTCTGTTTTCATAGCAAGCTTTAGAGGATTTGATGAGGGATCTCAACTTTTTGTTCAGGCTGATACGGGAGTTTTTTCAGTTTTGGGACTTCACCTTATTCAGCATCAGTTTCCTTCTTCTGTTATAGAGTTTGTTTATGGCAAGGGACCACCAGATTGGCTTCCTTTTTTTGCAGGACAGCGTCTTGCTTCTATTGTGAGATCCATGCATTTGTGTAAGTGTTCGTACAGTGCTTTGGTGTATGATTTTGCAGTGATGCAACTATTCTCCATTTGCATGGGTGCCGTGAAGTTAGCCACCTCTGTTCTTAGGAGCCCAAAGTTAGCTTTGGAGAAGATTTTCAGGGTGGTTACCCTGCAGTAGGAGTGGGTGGGATGTGGATTTCCAAGGTGATTAGTTTATGGGCAGATCTAACCAGGGAGGAGTTGACTATTGGTGTAGAGCAACGCTCACCCATGTTAGTAATGACCAGGTCAAGGATGTTGTTACCTCTAGTGGGGATAAAAATGAGCTGGTCCAGGGCATTGGAATTTATGAATTCCAGGAAACATTGGGCAAGTGTATTGGTACATGAGTAGTTTTCCCAGTTAATGGAGGGGTAGTTGAAGTTGCCCAGTATGAGAGTGTTAGGTTGGACCCTTATATTCTCTAGGGTGCTTAGGAATGTGGAGTGAGTGTCTTGGGACATGGTTGGGGACCTATAATAGGCTACAACCTGAATTGCTGTCTTACCTAATGTGAGCTGCACCTGAAGTATCTTTGATGTGTTATGTTGGGCTACTAGTCTGGAGGTGTGTGCATCATTTATGAATATGGAAACACCACCACCTTTGGAACTTCAGTCCAAGTTTTGGGGCTGAAAAGTGTGGAATGAGTTATAGTCTGGTAGTGCAGGGGTGCTTTCTGCTGCCTTGAACCAGGTCTCTGTTACAGCACAAATGTCAATGTTCTCCATTTTAAGGAGTGCTTAGAGTGCGTGCATTTTGAAATTTAGACTTCTAGCACTGAGCAGCATGACCCTCAGATTGCATTTGTTTGTAGCTGTTATGGTGGTAATTTGGTCTTTGGAGCACTGCCTAAAAAAGGCACTATAGGGGTGGCAAGAGCCTTGGCCAGTATCTGGAAGCCCAGGGATGACAGATGCAGGCCATCTCTGGAAAAACATCGAGGTCTGTCAATCATGTCATCTCAGACAGACAGATACTGAATCCCCTTAGAATGACACCAGAAACTTAGTCAATTGTTGAAATCAGTCATTTTCTGCTTGTACTGTGGTATCATTCTGGGTGATGATAGAATGCTGCTCAGTGCTAGGGTCATACCTGCCTGGGCTACATATTCCAACAGCTCCTCCATGTCTCTTTTCATGTAGTCCAGGGAGGTACATCTCAGGTCATTCACACCCACATGTACAATGACAGAGTCATATTTGTCCCTGTTGTTGAGGGACCTGAGTGCGTGCGTTATGTGGCAGATTCTGGCACCTGACAGGCAGCTGACTGTTACTTTCTCCTTATTCAACCTAGTGGGTGGGACATCAGTGTGCCTCACTATTGAGTCACCTATGACTAGTGTGCTAGGCATGCTGTTTTGCCTTAGGGGCTTTGGTTGAGTGGCGCACTGTTTAGGAGAGTTATGTGTCTTGTAATTAGTGTTGTGTTGTGGTGGTCAAGTGCGTTTCAGCCTTGTAGGTGTCTGCTGTTTAGGTAGATTTTTATTTAGAGCCTCCCTAAAGGTGGGTTTGTGGTCAGTGTTTTTATGTGAAGGCAGTGCTGGTGTGTGTTCTAGAGGGCTATGTGTTCCATGTGGTGTGGTGCAAGTGTTGACCTTCTCCTCTTGACCAGCTATTCCAGTCTTGGCTGGAGAGTGTATGGCTTCCAGTTTGGATATATATAAGTGCATCTCTCGCAAGTCTGAATGTTGGGTGGTAAGCGGAGAGGGTTGTTGGTGTAAATGAGGTAGTTGCTACATTGCCTCAGGATGCCCAAGTTCACCAGGTTAATAGGAGAAAGCACAGGGGTGGGCATTAATAAAAAGTACTGGAGCTGTTTTCTTGTAGAACATTTAGTGCTGGTAGCACTTTTGTGTGGTACAATAATTGCTGCAAGAAGTTTGGTATGGTAAAGTGCTAGACTAATAAGCTAGTAAAAGTGCAGGAGAGGAGTCAACTAAGTAATCTAAGGGAAAAATTTGAAGAGCAGACTTTGGCACCTCTCAGAAGCTTACAAACAGTCCTGAAAAAGCAAATCTGTATCTGGACTAGACTAGTTACAATAAAGGCGAGAAACAAGCACAAAGTGGGCTTTTAAGCCAGAAAGTTGAAAGAGATGGAAAAATTGCCCAAACTGCCAATAAATTACAGTCTGGACTAAAACCCACTCCTCTTGTAGTAGATAGGCTACCTAAGTGCTTACCGCTCCCACTGATAAACTAGAAGGTTTCCCTCCAATACAGAAAAGCTTAGGCGGGGCTCAGAAGCTTACATACATTCCTGGATACAGGAAATCTGTATCTGGACTAGACTAGTTACAGGAAAGGCAGGAAAAGCACAAACACAGGCTTTTAGACCAGACACTTGAAGGAGATGGAAAAAAACTGCCCAAACAGCCAATAAACTACAATTTCTGGGCCAGAAACTGCTTCTCTTGTGGTAGATAGGCTACCTAGTGCTTAACACTCCAACTGATAAGCTAGAAGGCTTCTGTCTAACACAGAGAGGCTTGGGGGGGCTCAGAAGCTTACAAAGAATCTTGGATATAGCAAATCTGTACCTGGAATAGACTAGTTATAGGAAAGGTGGGAAACAAGTGCAAATGCGGGCTTTTAAATCAGAAAGTTTTAGAAGATGGAAAAAAAGTGCTCAAACAGCCAATAAACTACAATTTCTGGGCCAGAAACCACTCCTCTTGTGGTAGATAGGCTACCCAGTGCTTAACTGTATCTGGACTAGACTAGCTACAGGAAAGGCAGGAAACAAGGGCAAACGTGGGCTTTTAGACCAGAAGGTTGAAAGAGATGGAAAACTGCCCAAACGGCGAATAAACTACAATTTCTGGGCCAGAAACCAGTCTGGTGGTAGATAGGCTACCTAGTGCTTACCACTCCCACTGATAAGCCAGAAGGCTTCCCTCCAACACAGAAAGGCTTGGGGTGGGGGCTCAGAAGCTTACAAACAGTCCTGGACACAGCAAATCTCTATCTGGACTAGACTAGTTGGAAAAGCAGGAAACAAGCTTAGAATTATTTATTTATTTATTTATTTTTTGTTACAGAAAAGCAGCTAAAACAGCACTAAAAACAATTCAAGTGCAGTGCAAGCTAGCACACTTGAGTGTTGTAAGGACTAACCAAATTTGGTTGATGAAACTACTGCGGGAAGGCTGAGTCTCCAAGATGGATAAAATCAAACTGTAACCATGCTGAAAATATGAAAGGAATATCAATGAATAACACAATAAATCACAGAGTATCAGTATCTAAAACAATCTCATTGACTGTTGAAGTAGCAATAATGTAACAGAAAGTATCAAGAAAAAATGATTCACCAAGAGGAAGGATGACATGATAGTCATATAAACAGGGAGATGCCGGGAAAGACAGAGGCTAACTGTGGAATGTTCTAAGCTCTGCACTGCTTTAGTGCTATCAAAGAACTGGCGGTACGGTGCTTCATTTGAAAAAAAAAGTACGAGAAACTATGGTATAAGAAAACACATGCAAGAAAAGGCAATCCCAATCAAGTGAGGGAATCTGGGAGCTGTGACATACCTGACAAACATGCTGCCACCCTGCACTAACTGTTTCTAAAGAAACATTACCAAGTTTACTTCAATTTAACTATGCAGACACAGTCAACGTCTTTAACTTCTGAAGATCACCAAACAGTTTAAAGTAGCTTAAATGAAACTTCTTTTTTGTTTCACTAAAAAAAAAAAAAAAACAATGCTATTAATGGGTGTGTAAGTAAAAATTTAAATAACACTGATACTTCAATTTTGGCAGTTAAAAGGACGGTCCTGAATCAAATAAACAATATCTGGGAGATTCAACAGTGTACATTTCTAGCTTGGCAAATAATATGATAAATATGTAAAATATGTAATATGATAAATATGGATAAATTAAAACCATTAATTCTTACTGTGACTAGTTAAAAAAAACATTACTAATGATATGGAAGATATGCAATTCCTTGTAGGTCAGAATCACAAATGGGTGCGATAGTTATGCACTGAATAGGAAAAACTAGAATCCCAGATGACAGAATTAAGATTTGACAGCAATGACGTAAAGCAGTGAAATAAACCTTAAATGCAAGCTTTGGATACAGCAGAAGAAAAAGAGTGCAAAATTTGAATTCAGGGCAGGATGACTTAATTTTGAGGTGCAGAGGATCTTGGAGTACCTCTGTAACACCTCTGCACCAACTGAAATAACACTTGCAGATGTTCTGACAGAGTTGTCAACAATTGCTAATGATATAAGTATTGCAAATGTGAAATTAGACACTATACACAGTTTGGACCGCTTCAGGGCAGGTCAAAGCCTCCTCTTACTAGTTAGTTTTGCATTCAATTTTGAAAGGAGCATTGTGGTTTAAAGCACAATGCAGCATCAATTTTTTTGTATCAGCAGTTTCCTATGAATTTTATCATGATTTATTTACTTGAAATACGTAGAGAAGAACCTTTTCTGCAGATTTGCAAATATTTAAGACAAAATCTAATGAAAATCAAATGTAAATTCCTGGCTAGCTTACAACTTAACTGTGGAACTCTAATGAATCTGCAGATGAGGAACAGAACTTTTTGGAATACAAGTTTTGTGGTTTGTATGTAAAAGCAATGTTTTATAGGTCTGCATTGTAAAGCTGTCACACTGTTACCTCTAAGTTTCTGCCATCATTCTTCAGGGTTTAGAGATACTGTCATGGAGATCCATAGGTTTTCTCTCCGCATAAGCTGGAGAGTAATGTCACTATGTACTCGAGTGCATGAGGCACTGTCACTTTCTCCAGAGTTACTACAATGTTTTGGGGTATGAAATCCTGCCAACAAACTTGGCGACTGTGTGCCACTTTCCTCAGACTACCTCATACAGTAAACATAACCATGTTATTGTTATCATCTTCTTCAGCAGCCATTCTGCTGCTATCCTCCAAATTTCTTGGTATAGTTGCCTCTGGCGACCCCATAACAAGTATATGGATGCATTACTAGTAAAGTAATAGCATACACTACTGTATGATCAGGAAGGAAGGAGGCATGGAAGACACTTATCATGCACACTGCCTTCTTTGTCATTGTGAATAGAAGTGGAGGGTATGCCTGTTAATAGTAATTGTCCTGTATTAACTGCAATCATTTTATGTCAGCATTTAATTGCTTATAACGATATATGTTACTGTTTTAAACCAACCTTACTGAGCAGACGTGTGTTCCTGCTGCTCACTTTGGTAATAGAAAAGCAAATGCGAAAACCAGAAACTGTTGAAATGCAAAAATGTACCACGGAGTCCTTGTACCAGCAAGCAACACAAGCGTAATCTTAACGAATTTTTATTTTTTACAAACGTTTTCGCCACACAACAGTGTGGCTTCCTCAGAGAAAAGCAATTAACAATGAAGTAAGGTGCACGCCCCTTTTATACAAAGCAAAAGGGAAATGACAACATAGGTGAAATAAAACTCATTGTTATCCTAAGAAACAAATTAAAACTAATTAAACCTTATCAAAGTCAACAAATTCAACAAAGAAAGTATACAGGCCATACTTCATGTTGATATTAACAATTTAAAAATATAGTATAATACTGCCAAGAAAGTAAGCATGAAAATAAAATATTAAAATAATATAAAATCATAATAACAAAAATATTCAACATGAAGGTCGATCTAATGCGAGTCACCATTAGATCGACCTTCATGTTGAATATTTTTGTTATTATGATTTTATATTATTTTTAATATTTTATTTTCATGCTTACTTTCTTGACAGTATTATACTATATTTTTAAATTGTTAATATCAACATGAAGTATGGCCTGTATACTTTCTTTGTTGAATTTGTTGACTTTGATAAGGTTTAATTAGTTTTAATTTGTTTCTTAGGATAACAATGAGTTTTATTTCACCTATGTTGTCATTTCCCTTTTGCTTTGTATAAAAGGGGCGTGCACCTTACTTCATTGTTAATTGCTTTTCTCTGAGGAAGCCACACTGTTGTGTGGCGAAAACGTTTGTAAAAAATAAAAATTCGTTAAGATTACGCTTGTGTTGCTTGCTGGTACAAGGACTCCGTGGTACATTTTTGCATTTCAACACTTTGGTAATAGACATTGCCCACACCATCTCTGTTTACTCTAGTCCTATCATTTTATGTGTCACAGTCATCCCTATAAATGCAGTGGTTGTATTCTTCATCTGGTGTTAAAGGGAGAAGATTATGAGGTCCCCCCCACCCCCGTATTGGCATAGGGAATTGCATTCTCTGTCACTTTGGCTCTGGTACATTATACCATATTGTCTTGCATTGTGTTAATGTACAGTTCCATCAAGGGAGAACATTAATATCCATAACCCCTTGATTCCAGGCCTCTGCCCTCTCAGCTTGTTTGGGTCCCCCTTTTCCAAAAAGACATTTGCAGTATATCCTAAGGGCTGCCTGGCACACCCCAGAAGGAATGGTTCTAAACCTGTGAATCACTGTTACTTATACTTTCCTTATTCTGGAACTCGCCCTTCTAATGATGGCAGCACCTGTGAAGGAACAAGGCTGCTTTCTGAGCTGGTGTGACAAGGAGACCAAGATAATGCTCTACCTTCTTAACGATTCATACCTAGATAGCATCACATCCTGCATAAGAGGTTTAGACTGGAATAAGATTGACATCATGCTGGGGCCGGGTGAGCACCTGTAAGCCCTGACCGTCATCATCTGCTCTTGCCCCCAGTGCTGACACATGTATGATGAGTTACAGAAGCTTATGGCTGATCAACTAGCTGATTGGGAAGGTGAGAGGATGACAAGAAAGTCAGAGTTATATAGTAAATATTTTATTTCAATCATATCAAACATAGGTTTTAAAAATAAACTATAGAAATGTATAAATTAAGGTATATGCTAGAAGAAATGTATGTGTAACTGCAAATATGTATTTATTATGTAATTATAATGCATAAGAAAGCATAAACATATCTGTATACAAAACTATATCTGCATACAAATATGGACTATATATGTGATGGCATACTTTAGTGTATAAATATAAATATAAGTAAAGAAACATATATAAATATGCATATTCATGTCTGTTAACTACAGATATACATGTGCATGAGTGCACCTGCAATCATTTTTTTTCAAGTATATCAATATATGTATTTTATTTTGTTATACAAACAAAATATATTTGCATTGCCGCATAATTTCATGTACAGTAGGTATCATGCTATTTAGTACTTGAATAACATGCAGACAATTTTTGTAAAGAAAGGATTTTGTATGTGTAGGCACGTGCATATAAATAGTGAGCAAGTGCAGGCAGCAGTGCCATTTTGAGAGAACAGCCGGAGTGTTAACATGTATGAGTGTGGTAGTCAGTCTGTTTATAAGTTTATTTAAGTTTAAGTTACAAAGCCTCATTCCTGATGTGTTTGTGTGTAATAAAGCTGCTTAAACTAAACCCACAACCGCATGTCTGTGTTATCCTGACTGGACGAGCGACTTGGCGTCAGAACTGGGATTAAGAGAGCATGAGGTGCAGAGTTGCAGGTGAAGGCAGATTAAGATGGTTGAGTGAAACAGAGCTCAGACAAAAAAAAAAAAAAGGTCAGAAGCGAACTTAAAGTAACAAAAAATTGCACAAATGATTTATTTGGCAAAGAAAATGAAACAGTGCATTTGTAAGGCACAAAACACATTATTAATCAAACTAGCAGCACAAAACGTATTATTTTTCAAACGAAAAGCACACAACTCATTATTAATTAAATGAAATGTTCAAAATTACAGTATTTGATAAAACTAGCAGAAATATTCATATGGAGCTCAGAACTACCTTTGGTTTGAATAACAAACATGTTTAAAATAAAACGGGCACAGGAAAAGTATAATGAGCATGAGAAGAGATTAAAAGGGCACAACGAGTACAATAAAAGGGCAAAATTGAGCTTAAAAAGCAAGGCAATGGTAAAAGAACATGTTTGGGCACAAACTACTATTTCACATTGACCAAAGCCATTCAGAGCATAACTAGAGTTGGTCAAAGTATCTCAGAATGTGGAAGGTGTTTCCAGAGTGTGTGCTGTATTATGGTGCAATTATTTCAAAGAGTCTGTTGTGTTCAAAGTACAGTTTATTTGCAGAGTGCATTCATCTCGAAATGTTTCTTACTCTGAGCTTTTTCTGCTGTGTACAATTTATTCGCAAAGTGCATTTTAAAGTGTTTCTTACACTGATAAGGAGTGGTTTCACAAAGTACATTGATTTCAAAGTGTTCTTGCGCTACGGAGATTTATTTGGCAAAGTGAAGTTATTTCAGTTTGTTGTGCTGTTGGGCATAATTACAAGTACTGGCATAAAGTTCTGCCATATATGTATATTTATGTGTGTATGTTCGAACATAATTTCAAGCACCTTCACTACTGTGTGTTGATATGGCAGAGGCATTTCGCAGACCTAATCCACTTGTGTTTGATCATAAAATAGCAAAGAATTGGAGAGTATTTGAGCAGGAATACGATATTTTCATACAAGCAGCTTTTTCTGACAAAGATGCATGTACAAGGGCATTCCTTTTGCCTAACTTAGCTGGGTCAGAAGCCGTTACAAGAGAGCATTCATTTGTGTATGCACCATCAGTACATGCAGAAGAGGGGTAAAACACAATATTGTGATACTGGCTGAAACAAGAGAGGACCCTGAGTGCTTGAAACAAATTTATATAAATGTGCAACCCTCAGGCAAATGCTACATTAGAGAGGCACTTATTTTATGAAAGAGACTAAAAGCCATGTGAAACTTTTGCAGCTTATATCACTGACTTGAGAAATAAGGCCAAAATGTGCAGATGTGGTGACTTGAAAGATGAGTTAATAAAGGACAGGCTTGTGTGTAGTGTTAATAGTGCTGCAGTGAGAAAGATTTTGCTTCATGACAGTGATTTAATGTTAAACAAAGCCATAAAGATTTGCCAAATCCATGAGCTCACAGAAAGGCACATAAGTATGCTTGCAAGTGATAAGAGCATGGTTTCAACAGCCTTTAGAGCAAAAATAGACAGCATGCAGCAAGTGGCAAGCATAAACAGGCCTAAGCACATGGCAGCTGCAACCCATGTGGGTTCCCCTGGGAGGAGCCATAGCTTTCTAGCAAGTTCCAAGACTAGCTCAGTAAAAAGGGCATACACAGTGCAGTATAAGGGTAAATCAGCAATTACCCAAGTCAAGTTGCTGTTAACTGATGTAATTGTGGTACCAATCATGAGTCTAAAAGAGAGAAGTGCTTAGCATTTGATCAGCAATGCCACAAGTGTAAAAAATGGAATAATTTTCAAAAGTTTTATAAATCAACCAAACCTTATTCAGTTATTAAGAAAGGTCACTCAAAAAAGCAAGTGATTATGTATTGTGCTGCAACCCTACTTTCTATGTAGCTGGTGTATCAGTGGTCAATGAGAAGGTTAATGCAGAAGATTTTGCTGGCAAAGAATGACATATTTTGTACTGTTCTGATTAATGGTAAACCCACAGAGATCAAAGCAGACACTGGTTCAAAGTGTAATTTAATGTTAGCAGAAACATTTGCTAAAGTGGGGGCTGGTGAGCAACTTAATTTGGCCAATTGTGAGAAGCTTGTTGTTTATGGAGGTGAAGAGATTCATACCAAAGACTCAGTAGTGCTTTCATGCTATTTGGCTGGGTACAGTTACATTTTCCAATTTTATGAAGCTAGAAGACCTGTGCAGTCATTTTTGAGTCTCAGACACAGTTTGAGAATGAAACTGCTTTCTTTTACCAAAAAAGTCCATCATGTTGGAACATGTCCCACCCAGCTTCAGTGACGCTATTTTCTCAGAATATACTGATGTTTTCAATGACAAGCTAGGAAAACTTACATTTGTATACTCCATGAAAGTAGACCTAGAGGTCCGGCCAGTGGTCAGAACAGTAACAAAAGTTCCAATAGCTATGCAGGACAAAGTCAAGATCCAGTTAGATAAAATGGTGCAGCAAAATGTGATTTGTCCAGTCACAGAACCAACTGAGTGGGTGTCTTCCATGGTTGCTGCTCATAAGAAAAATTCAGATGAAATCAGAATATGCATTGACCCAAGAGACTTGAACAAGGTATTAAAAAGAAAAACCAAAACAGACAAGACAAGACAAGCGACCAAGGAGTAAGTGCTCATTACTCTATGCAAATTAATAATCTAAAATCAAAGAGCACAGGGGCACTCCAAGGCTAATCAAACAAATATGTCCAAAACTCCTTGATGCAAATATGGCTCCAAATAAAAGATTCCTACACACAAGAATAATCCACTAATTTACTGGCGATATATAGGCTAGCACTTTCACCCTGATGGGTTTCTTCAGACCTCTGGTGTTGTGTCTTAAGTCAATCAAGGTATTCCTCTAACCACTCCTACTGCCTTTAGGCTAAGGCATTAAAAAGACCTCATCATCCTATGTGTACAGTCGAGGAAATTACCACCCTCAAGCCAAATGTCATTGTTTATTCTGTCTTAGATGCAAAGAGTTCATTTTGGCAAGTAATGCTTGATCGCAAATCTTCACTGCTGACTACATTCAGTACCCTATTTGGTAGATACAGATTCCTCAGGGTACCTTTTGGAATAAATTCTGCCAGTGAAGTCTTTCAGCATGCAATGGAGCAAATTTTTTCAGGCTACCCGTGTGCAATAATAGTTGATGATTTACTAGTTGGAGGCAATGGTGAAGCAGAGCATGATGGAAACCTCAGGAAAGTTCTGAATAGAGCATGTGAAGTGAATTTAAAGCTCAATCCTCTGAAATGTAAATTCAGACTACCAGAGTTTACTTATGTAGGTCATTCGTTTACCAGTACAGGCCTAGGACCAGACCCTTCTAAACAAGCAGGCATTTTTGAGATGCCAACTCCTGACAATGTCCAAACTTTACAGCGTTTTCTTAGTATAGTTAACTATTTGCGCAAATTTAGACCTTAACTTTAGTGAGTTATTAGCACTTTTAAGAGAGCTGACATGCAAAAATGTTGCCTGGTCAAGGTTAGAACAACAACAGAGAGCATTTGATAACCTCAAACAGGAAATTCCTTCTACATTAAGGCACTATTATGTCCACAAACCAGTAGTTCCTTCCTGTAATGCTTCAAAGTTCAGTCTTGGTGCACTTATTCTTCAAGAGGGCAGAACTGTTGCCTCTGTATCTAGAACTGCTACCCAAACTGAGTATGCTCAAAATGAGAAGGAACTTTTGGCCATTGTGTTCGCATGTTCGAAGTTCCATGATTATATTTATGGCTGAGCTATCCAGACAGAAACTGACCATCAACCTCTAGTCACTATTTTAAAGTTATCTATGCATTTAGCTCCAGCAAGACTACAAAGAATGATGCTCAAATTATAAAAGTATCATTTCAAAATGGTCTATACAAAAGGCAGACTTCTTTATCTGGCTGATACCTTATCCAGATCGTCCAGAAATACCACAGATGAGCTTGATGCAGAGAATTTTGACTTTGATGTCATGGAACGGCATTTTTTTTTTCTACCAAGAGATCATACAAAGACTGATCCAATTTTGCAAAAGCACAACCACTTCATCAATGTAGGATGGCCATCAAATCCTGTGTACTGCCAGAAGTATAACCTTATTTTCCATACAGAAATGAGATGCTGATGGAAGATGGTATCATTTTCAAAGGTCGAAAAGTTGTTGTTCCTACCTCCTTACAATGTGAATACATTCAGATTTTGCATCTTGGCCACCCATGTTTCCATTCTACAAAAAAGAAGGGTGAGAGAACTAGTATTTTGGTCTTCTCTATTGAAAGACATTGATAAAGTGCTTTCTTCTTGTTCAGTGTGCAACGGTACTAAGCCACATTTGCAAAAAGAGCCACTTCAGCTAAGCCAAATTCCTGAACTACCTTGGTCAACAGTAGCAAATGACATATTTGAGTGGAACAGTCAGCATTACTTAGTGTTGGTAGACTCTTATTCAAACTGGGTTGAGATCAATTTGCTACCTAACCTAACATCCCATGCTGTTATTACTAAGATGAAACATAATTTCTCAGTCCATGGTAGCCCACACAAAGTTATTTCTGACAACGGTTCTCAGTTTACCAGTCAGTTGTTTCAGAGATTTGCAAAAGAGTGGGACTTTATCCATGTTACTAGTAGTCCTGAATGCCTACAGTCAAACAGCCTTGTTGAACATGCATTATAGAGTGCAAATCAATTACTAGAGAAGTCAAAGAGCGACAATACTGATATCATCTTGAATATACTTAATCTCAGAAACATATCCCGTGACAACCTACTTGGCTCACCTGCTCAGAGATGTCTACCTAGGCAAACCAGAACAACTTCACCTATCAGTTCTAGTTTGTTGCTGCCTAATGCTAAAAACACCAGAGCAATCAAAGCCCAACTCTTTAAGAAACATTCTTCTCAGAAGTCCTGCTATGATAAAATGAACAGATTTCTTCATCTGTTAAAAGAAGGAGAGACAGTGAGGATGCAAACGGCAAAGGTTTTGATAGAATTGGTCAAGTGAGAGGTATATGTGATTAGCTGAGATCCTACTTAGTGTAATCTGAGGGTATAGAATACAGGAGAAGCCACAGACATTTTCCTGTATCAGAAACGATATTGCAGCATCATACCTGTGATACAGACTCTAGATCTCAGAGCAACCCTGACAATGTTCATACCGAAGAACACATCTCATTATCTATTTCCGTTCATGATGATGTCCCAGTTGTCCCCAACATTGAACATTCCTTGAAGACAGTCCCTGCTGCTAGATCCAATTCTGAATTATGTTACACAATTTGGTCGTATTTCTAGACATTAAAATACGTAGCACCTTGGACATGATCGTTTTATATGTGTCTAATTTTGTATGATTGCATGTCAGAGAATTAGTTCTGTATAATAATTGCATGTCAAAAGATCATTTCTATAAATTGCACATCATTGAATACTGTCATTTAATATATGATCTATTTTTCAAAAAGGGAGGATGTAGAACAGAGCATGTGTATGTACCTTTAAGAAGCATTTCCAGATGTAAGCATGTGCATATAAATAGTGAGCATGTGCCAGGCAGCAGTGCCATTTAGAGAGAACAGCCAGAGTGTTAACATGTATGAGTGTGGTAGTCAGTCTGTTTATAAGCTTATTTAAGTTTAAGTTACAAAGCCTCATTCCTGATGTGTTTGTGTATAATAAAGTTACTTGAGCTGAACCCAAAACCGCTTGTCTGTTTTATCCTGACCGGACAAGTGACAGGCCGCAGTCATTAGTTTTCAATGTTTATTGTTTAGAGTTCTCTTTTCTTTTAACTGGAGTGAGAGGAGTCCTCGCTCGCACAAGTAGAGTGGAGGGGGGGGGGGACCTGAGGCGACCAAGTGATCAATGGCAACTGCTCATAAGTGTCAACAGCAGGGTTCCTGGAGTTAAAGTTGGGGCTGCAGTCTTTATTTTTGATGATCCTTGGTTAGAGTTTCCTTTGCTTTTAACTGGAGTGAGAGGAGTCCTTGCTTGCACAAGTGGGGGGGACCCGAGGTGCTCAGTGGTGCTAAAAGTTGCAAAGAAGACAAAAGGAAAGAATATAAGACTAAAATCAAGAAAATAAGGACATCAAAATAAGCATAGGCATCATAAATATTGTACAGAAAGCAGAGAAAGTTAACATAGCCCATTAAAAGTCACCAAAATCAAATACATTGCGACTCTACAATCAAACTTATTTAGCAGCAGTCAGTGTAACTAGTTGGAATATCCTATTACCAGACAATATTGAAACAATGTACCAGTTTCACCAGTTTACCATAAATATCATTCATCACTTTACAATGTAGTTTTAACTTACACAAACAAAATATCGCTTCCACAGCACTATCATTTTGAGGAACCTTGAATCAGGGTTAGTGAAAATGAGAGCCAGCAAAACAAAAACATAAGCTTCTAATATCCAAATATAAATTATACCAGTAAAAAACAAAAAACAAAACAAAAAAAACAAACAAATTAATTGAAAAGCTGCCTTAGAGAGAAATTATTGCAACACTCCATGCAGGGACAATAACTTTACCTTGTGTAACAGAGCATTGAGAAAAAGAAGAAAAATATCACTTCCTGGAGATGCTACACCAGGAGGGCTTTCAGCTGCAAATGTGGAGCAAATATGGCATCCAGGGTTTTTGAAACCTTTGGTGTGTTGTACCTGAGCATTCGCTTGGGGGGTGGGGAGGGGAGGGAAACAGTCAAATAGGAGTAAAGAGTAGTAGGAGAGATCTAAGGCACTATGCAAATCTAGCAAATTAACACATGACAGCAAAGCAAATAAGGTAAACATACAGACTTCCTGTTCGAGGATTGGAAGGTTTCTCTAAGAAAAACAATCAGTAAGAGTACACCACAGGTAGAAGCCGTATGCTGCTTACTAGTCTGCAATGGTGGTTTTTATTATTTTTTACAGTTGTACTCCCTTTTGCTCATTGTTTGCTGCAGACTATGTAGCTAAAGATGAAAGTAGCTTGAGACTTTGCACTTTTGTTTGGTGTTTAATTAGTGAAAAATAAGTATTTAGGGGTAGGGACTGAAGGCTATGACTCTGTTGATAAGTTAAGCTAAATGTCTCAACAGTGAAATGGATGAAAAGGGTGGGGGGGGGTAAGAGGAAGAAGGTTTGCAGCTTTTGCCTCTGAGTATGCACTCTACCTGATTGTAACATTACAGGCATAACTGTAGTCACAAAAGTAGGCACCTACGCTGCCTGTAAGTGACAATAGCAGGATTCCTGGAGTTAAAATTGGGCTGCAGTCTTTATTTTTTGATGATTATTGGTTATTTTTTTGATGATTATTGGTTAGAGTTTCCTTTGCTTTTAGCTGGAGTGAGAGGAGTCCTCGCTCACACAAGTGTGTGGGGGGGCTGAGGTGACCAGGTGCTCAGTGGTGTAGAGAGGCTACACTGGGAGGGCTTTCAGCTGCAAAAGTATGGGATAAGCATGAGATATAGTTGCAAGGAAAACAAAGTACTGAAAACTGTGAAATGACACCCACACATTCATGATGCAGGTATTTCCTTGTCTTTGAATCTAAAGTCTTGCAATTAAAAAAGTCTGTTAATTCACAAATAATATATATTCCAGAGAATATTACAAAACTTGTCACACTGTTTCAGAAATAAAGGTATAGATAAAGAAGGACCTATAGTAGAATGAACTGCATATTAGAACCTAATAGCTTGCAGACTTCTATTAGACTTTCTTCATGGCAAACATATAAATATTCCCATTTTTCCAGGATGATATGCTACACTTAAATCTTAAATATGTCTTGTTGTTAAAAATGTAGGGAATTTGAAATAGAATGCACAAATTCAAGCTATATCTTTGTACCTAAAAGTCCAACCTGATCTGATTTTTTTTTTTTACTAGAGATATATGAATACCATTTTACTGAGCTATAATCATGACTTGGTAGGGATCACTCACAAGGCCTGCTTGGTCATTAGAGTATTACATTTTGCAAAGATCGACAGTTGACTAAAGCTGTTCCATTGCTGCGCAGATAAGTTCCCTTTGGGGAAAACCCCACCACTTTATTTATTTTTTCTTTATGAGAACTTTTTAAGGTAGAATAAATATGAATATGTAACTTTTTCCCCAGAAAGAAAGTGCATTTTACTGCGTTTTTTGTGGGAAAGTTACTTTTTTTTGCTACCTTCCTGTTTTACCAAGTATTGCTGCTAAGCTTCCCCAGGAAACAAGTAACTTTTTGTCTTGAATGTGGAATGATGTACCTGTTCCTTAGTTGGACCTTCTTCCACAAAAAAGAAAAAAAAAATTTAAGCAGCCTTTTACCACCACAGCAGACAGGCAGTTTTCCCTCAGCCACAAGTGGGTTACTCTGCAGTGGCCAAAGCTGGTTCCTCAGACCAATCATCTTTTTCTTTGGAGTCTAGTGTAGTCTATACAGCCACCATAGACCAGGGGTTAGCCCTGTCATCTGTGGCTGTGGGGATCCCCTCAGTGGGCAAGGGAGAGTGTCTTCTAAATAGAGTAGAAACCACAAACAACCTAACTTCAAATAAATGAACCCAGGTCAATGAAGTAGCTACAGTACAAGCTTGCTACTACATGGTAACAAAAACAGCCTATCATATCCCACATTCTGTCAGAGAAGCTTCTAATGAGAAAAATTTAAATAAAAAACACACAAAAAACAAAGCCAAAAGCTTACAATTATTACTTAAAATGCTGTACAATGCAAAGAATAAAGACTGATGTAATGTTTACCTGAACATAGGTTCATAGGTAGGTACTAGGCTATCTGCCTGAAAGCATTTATAAACCTAGCCGGAATGTGTTGGTTTTCGCCACCCCCTTAGATTAGTTCCATGTGCCTCTGTCCAGCAGAGCCATTGAAGTGATCCCTGGGGTAAACTTTCTGTTTCCCATCCACTCGTCAAGGTTTCTCTTGAAGAGGGTTAGCGAGGAGGTCTGCCTAATGTAGATTGGAATCTTGTTCCAGAGCATGGGAAGTCTATGGGACAGGAATCTATCCCTCCAGCATGTCCTATTTATTGTTGTGGTGAGGTTTAGATCCCTGGAGTGTGTGGCTTGAGGGGATATGGTTTTCTTTAGGTGGAGCATGTCCATCAATTCTGGGTTGGACATGACCTTGTATGTCAGGCAGATCACCTCTGAGTAGGTGGTATGCAACCGAGTATAGCTGGAGTTTCTTCAGTTGAGCTGCATAGGGCATCTGCTTGAGGTCAGTGATCCTCTTGGTGAGGTACTTCTGTGGTCTTTCCAGTTGTTGCAGGTGTCTTGTAAGGTACATCCCAAATGGGGCATTGTACTCTATGATGGGTCTGATGAGTGATGCATAGAGGGGCCCAATGACCTCTTTCGATCTGGATGCAAACCCTTTTATGATTAGGTGGGCCACATAGAAGGATTTTCTAACCACTTTGGCAATGTGATTATCAAAGGAGAGGTTACTATCTACTTGGGTCCTCAGATCCCTTATTACGTCTTCGTATTTAGGGGGCTACCACATATGTGGTAGTTTGTGGGTACTTCATCTTTTCCAAAGTGGATGACTATGCACTTTTTGGCATTTAGCTTGAGACCATGGTTTTGACACCAGGTATCTGTCTCAGTGAGACCCTTTTGGAGGGTGTCTGTGTCAGCCAGAGAGTCAATTATAGCCCCTAGTTTGCAGTCGTCTGCGAACTTGGTCAGCCATAGTCCTCCTGTGCTTGCCTGTACCTCTGAGATTTATATGCTGAACAGGAGGGGTCCTAGGACTGAACCCTGGGGAATGCCACTTGTAACCAGTTTAGAGTCAGACCTTGCTCCCGCAACTCTTACCATGTGGGTTCTGTCCGTGAGCCAGTTGGCAACCCATCTCGTGACATAGGGGTTTATGTTTAGGCTGGTGAGCTTGTCTATAATACCTGAGTGGGGAATGGTGTTGAAGGCCTTTGCGAGGTCTAGGTAAGCTGTGTGGACCACCTTTCCCCTCGTATATAGCCTTGGTAACTGTCTCAAAGAAGTCCACCAGGTTTAGGAGGCATGATCTGCCCTTAACAAAGCCGAACTTGGTAGGGTCCAGTGTTTGGAGGTTTCCAATGTCTCTGTTAATGAGATCCATGATGATGTGCTCCATAGCTTTGCAGACCACGATAGTCTGGCTTATAGGGCAATAGTTCCAGGGGTCTATTGTGGCTCCACCTTTGTGGAGTGGAATAACCGTTGCTGTGCGCCACTCTGTGGGCATGTAGCCTGTGGAGAGGCTACAGTGTGTTTAGGTGAGGGGTTAGTTCATCTTTGAGCTTGTGTAGGATGCAGCCTGGGACACCATCTGGTCCCATTGATGCTGTGTTTTTGGCTTTGGAGAGGGCTGTTTTATCCTGAGTGTCTGTGATTTCAGGGGCACTACAATTCTTCTGGTACAGTTATGGGCCCTTTTGGGCGTGAGAGGGGGGTAAAGTTTGCACTGAACCTGTCTGCCAGGATGTTGGCTATATTGGTCGGTTCAGTGTATTTTGTGCCATTCTGCAATAACTCCGAGCAGATCTGAGAATTGCCACTTAGATTCTTGACATAGCTAAAGAATGCCTTGCGGTTATCTTTGGAGTCCCTGGCAATTTTTCTTTTGAAGTTAGCCTTGGATGATTTTATGAGGGAACGTAGTTTCTTGCTGATACTGATCAGGGATGTCTTCCCTCCTTGGGATTTTACTCTTTTCTGTACTAGTTTCCTTCTTCTATTGTATATCTTGTTTATGGCAGGGGTCCACCAGACTGGTTTCCTTTTCTTGGAGGAGTGAGTCTTGGTTTTGTTTGGGATAGCATGATCCATGCATTCTTGTAGGTGCCCATAGAGTGCATTAGTAAAGGATTTTGCAGCTTGGACAGCGTTATCCTTTAGCATGGGGGCTTTGAAACTTCTCACCTTGGTCTTAAGTTTTTCACGGTGGTTTCTTTGACTGGGGGTGGTGGCGGAATGTGGATATCCAGACTGATTAGTTTATGTTTAGATCTAACCAGCGAGGGGTTGCCCACCAGTGTGGGACATCGGTCGCCCATGTTGGTGATGACCAGGTCCAATATGTTGTCACCTCTGGTGGCAGTGTTGACCAGTTGATCCAGGGTGTTTGAGTTTATAAATTCTAGGAAATGTTGGGCAAAGGAGTTTGTACTTGAGTGGTTCTCCCAGTTAATGTTTGGGTAATTGAAATCACCCAATATCAGGGTGTTTGGTAGGACCTTTATGTTTCCTAGTGTTTCCAGCAATGTGGAGTGGGGTCCTGGGACATGGTGGGTGATCTGTAGCAAGCTATAATTTGAATAGCAGTTTTGCCTGTTGTTAGTTGCATGTGGATGATCTCTGAAGCATTGTGCTGTGCCACTATCCTGGAGGGGTGGGCATCCTTGATGAATATGGATACTCCCCCGCCTTTTGTATTTCGGTCCAGGTTTTGTGGCCGAAATGTATGGTATGAGTTGTAGCCTGGTAGTGCTGGGGTGCTCTCTGGAATCTTAAACCAGGTTTGTATTACTGCACATATATCGATTTTCTCCATACTGAGGAGTGCCTCATGTGCGTGCATTTTGAGGTTTAGACTTCTGGCATTGAGTAGCATTACCCTCAGTTTTTTGTTACTTGTGCTATTTACAGTGGTGGGTTTGTCTTTTGAGCCTTGCCTGAAAAAGGCACTATGGGGGTGGCAAGAGCCTTGGCCAGTATTCAAAAGCCTAAGGGTGACAGGTGCAAGCTGTCTCTAGCGAAGCAGCGTGGCTTGTCGAACATGTCATCCCAGGCTGACAGACACTGGATCTCCTTTGAATGACACCAGAAGCTTAGCCAATTGTTGAAATTGATAATTTTTTTTCTATATCGTGGTAACGTTCTTGGTGAGGGCAGGATGCTACTCAGGGTCAGGATCATACCGGCCTGGGCTACGTGATCAGAGAGCTCCTCCATGTCTCTTTTCATGTAGTCCAGGGAGGTATGGCTCAGGTAATTCACACCAACATGGACAATGTCAAAGTCATATTTGTACTTGTTCTGGAGTGACCTGAGTGCTTGTGTTATGTGGCGGATCCTGGCACCCGACAGGTAGCTAACAGTAACGTTCTCCTTGTTCAGTCTAGTGAGTGGGACATCTGTGTGCCTGACTATAGAGTCGCCTATTACTAGTGTGCTGTTTATGTTATTTTGCCTTAAGGCTGTGATTGTGTGGCACACTGGTTTTGTGAAGTATGTGTTTCATGGTTTGTGTTGGGGGTGGAGGTTGCTTGGATGTCTGCTTTGGAGGTCTCTGTTGCTTTTGCAGATTTTTATTTAGAGCCTCCGAGTATGTTTTCATGAATTTATGTGTGTTTTTTGCCAGTGCTGGTTTCATAGGTCTATGTGAGACTGGTGGTGTGATGCAAGTAATTCCCTTCTCCTCTTGACTGCCTGGTCCAGTCTTGGGTTGAGAGAGCTTAGCCTCCAGTTTGGCTCTATAATTGCATCTCTCGCATATATTAGTGTTTGGTGGAAGGAGGAGAGGGTTGTCTGTGTACATGAGGCAATTGTAATATTGCCTCAAAATGCCCAGATTCACTGGTTGGACCGGAGAGTACACCTGAAACTGCCCTTTGGACATGCCTGGATAGGTACAGTGAAATGTTTTACTGATTGGCTGGTAAGGTCAAATAGAGACCCTTATCCTTCTCTACAGTATAGGGGGGTCTAGTGCTAAGGTTTATTAGTGCTTGCTATGAGTTTTGAGCAAGTGCTGGTATGTGAAGTGACTGGTTTGAGTGCTTAAGTTGAAAGTTTGTCTAGTTCCAAGGGAAAAATTGAAGAGTAGACTTTGTGTAGTTATACCCTAGCTAACCGGCACTGCTCGGTGTGCAAAACAGTGCAAATACAGGTTTTATAGCAGGGAAATAAAAGAGATAGAAATTAGCCCAAAATGGCCAATAAACTACTAATTTCTGGGCTGAAACCACTCCTCCAGGGACAGATGGGCTGCTCAAGGGTCCCTCTCTCACATTGAACAGAGAAACTTCCTTCTGTCCAAGTAAGGTATGGGCAAACACAGAAACTTGTAACACAGGCCTGAATTCAGCACTAACCTGAAAACTGGACTATACTAGCTTAGAAAGGTGGGAAAACAAGTATTTTTTTTTCTTTATGTGTGTAGCAATAATATTGTTCTTTTGAGCTTTGCTGTTAGAGGTAGGGGTGTAGCCAGGATTTTCAAATTTGTACTCACAGCTTCCAGATTGCTGCCCCCTCTACAAGCCACACCCACATTAACACTGCTGACCAAACCACACCCCTTCATATTACTATCTCTGAACATATCCCTGGCAAGTATATACCACACCCCTTTCATATTGCTGATCTCTGAACAGATCACTGCAAGTATATGCCAGGGTAGTAATTACTTACATGATGAAGTAACATGAACATTTCATTCCAAAAGTGCATTTTCTTTAAGTCAAAAAACAAAATATCTTTCCATTTACACTAAGGTAGCTCAATCAGTTTGCCCCCCCCCCAAGATTACTCTTCTTTCCCTTGCAGCTCCTAACCCCTGTAGTGGCTCATTAGAGGTCCAGTAGTGCTGCTGACTAAAGGACTGGCAGGCTCTAGGCAGCACATGCTCCACAGTGTTGTGGTCTGTAGGTACAACATATAGAGCTCTCCCTAGGTAACATCCAAGCTATGAGCCACAGCTGCCTCCCTTCCACCAGCATGGGTCACCTGGCAATGGCCGTTCACTCCTATGGCCTACACTCACACTAAGCCTTTTTGGAATAGTAAACCTTACATTCCCAACAACAAATACATTTTAGCTGGGCTCAGTCATACTGCCACTGACAATAAATGAAGATGTGTACCCATGGAAGTCAATCAAACAAAAACTAAAGCTGTTGAAAGTTACATCTTTACTACCCTACACGTAAATCTGAAGCCTTTGCTGAAAGGAAATTGGTTAAAGGAATAAAATTACCCTATACCCCAGAACCAATGGAATTGTACATGCACTGAGGTGCTTTTTTGGAGTTTTTTGGAGTCTTTTGATCCAGTGATAGTCTGAACAAAATTATTAGAAAGAAATGAAAAGAAATTCAGGGAAGAAATAAGTTTTGCCCTAAGCTTAATGTTCAAAGCTGACATAATAACACCTAATATGCTGAGAAGACAGCAGCTTCTAAAGACAAAAAGTATATCTGCAAATGCAGGCTGCCTCGCTATCCTCCCACAAAATGAAAACATAGTTACTTTATGCATTGCCCTATGCTGTTACATGCTGAAAGAACAAATGAAGACACTCAGGTTTGATTGTGAAAAATGCTAAATTACCACATCATTCTCAGCCCCCTTGTAAGCTAGCATAAGTGATCTTGTCTTCACATATCTGAGTAGTGCTGGTTTCTGACTATGATGGGTACAGGGCATTAGTTGGGGATGGGTCCCTCTACTAAGCCTGTTTCAAACTTCCACTGTACAGAATAATTTACTGCCAAGCTCTATGCATATTTAAATAGTTGCATAGACACATCTTCCTCCCTCCAAAATAAATACAACACTAAATTCAAAAATAAAGCCCTATGGGCAGCATAATAAAAGAAAAAAAAAATACTCATTGCATGCAAAAATAAATGTAACTCTCAGAAAGCCAAAAACATTTTTGCTAAACTAAACAAGGAACTCAGAACTGTGATTAAATCAACCAAAGCCTGATATGAGGTAAAAATATAAACCCAGGTGAAAGATAACCACAAAGTATTTTTTTAACTGTGCTAGAAACCTCAAACAATGACTGGCACTACAGTGAGCTAATAACACATGCCAATCCACTGGTCAAATAATTTGGATTGAACTTCAACCCCCCCCCAATCTTCCAATATTCTCACATCAAATACCTGCATCTATACCCCCTCAAATCTCTCAACAATTTCTGAAGTTACTACCTAAGGCCAAGAACATAATGTTTATTGGGACTGGATAACATACTAGGCTGCCTGTTGGTTAGTCAGAACTTGATATGTCGTACCCCCTACAAAGGCTATTCAATACTATTCTCAAAATAGGTTTTGTGCCGGATGAATGAAAGACTGCAACAGACATTCCCTTGTGTGAAGGGGGGACTTCAATGGGCCCAGGTATTTATATACACATAAGCCTAACCAGTCTCATCTGGGAACCTATGTCAACAATGAACTGTCTCTTGATCACCACATATTCACTATTGTAAGGAAATCCTTTCTTATTGTACACCTTATATGTAAAGGTTTATCATTCAGATCCTGGCACATAATTGTTCTCCTCTGCTTGGAACTCATTAGGCCAATCACTGAGTATAATGCCCCTTTTGGTATGTACCTGTCCAAACACTTGTCATAAGTCGATGCCATCTAACCCTCAAACATTTAGGAATTATTCCAAAGCAAACCTTGTACTAATGACTTATACCATGCTAAAATGTCCATTCCCCCAAAACCATGTGAACTCTGCTACCAGTATGCAAATTGTTTACAGAAACCCTACACCATCAGGTAAACAGCTGTACTGAGGTAGCTGTACCCACAAGGAATATTCAGAGAACCACCTTAAATAACAAACCACCATGGTGGAATCCCAATATTAACAATTTGTATAAGAAAAGGAGGAAAACCATGGCTAAAACTAGGAAGTACAATACCCAGCAAGGTGAGAAACCCCTCAGACTAAATAAGCAACTCAGAAATCTTATCAAGCCCTCCAATGCCAAATCGGAGGCAGAAATATCCTCAAAGACAAAGGGTAACTAAAAGGTCTTTATCAGTTTTGTCCACAGCCTCAAAAGTAACACAACAGTGGGTTGAACAAATTGTAAATGGAGCCACCTAAAAGGAATCAGAGAATATAGCAGACCTGCTAGCTGATAAATTTAATCCCAATTTCAACCCTTGTTCCCCCTCAATACCTCTCAGGAGACAAACCCTGACCATAACACCTCTGGCTATCACTAGCAAACAAGTCTTCAATGCATTCTTCAAGGCAAAGAATGCTGCCTCAATGGGCCCTGATAATATCCTGGGATACCTCTTGGATAGCATGAGCTATCAAATATACTAAAATCACTGTTCATCATTAGCCTCCTAACTGGTGTCATGCTTAGTGAATGGAAGACTGCAACAGTTAATCCTCAGCACAAGGTTTGGCCTTCTACAAACCTGGATAACTACAGACCATAAGTCTGACTAGTCTTATATGTAAAGCCATGGAAAGAATTATCATGGATATTTTAAATAAAAACTCAAGGAACCTGATTTCTTATTTACTTCTACAATAATTACAGATATTGAAATAAAATAGCACAAACACTGCTAGCCATCTGCTGAACAAACAATGCAGTCTCACAATGAAAACAGGCTTAGCATGAGCAGTAAACCTCTCATCACATTCATTGAAACAGCATGAAAACCCACATTAAAAGAAAATGCATCTGACCAGTGGAAGACTAAGTTTACCTTTGAGCTGTTTTCATACTATAGGTTCCTTGCACATGTTTATAGGGCTATGCACATGTCTTCTTTGATTAAACTTCCTGATTTATTAAATTATATTCCTTGTATAATATAGCACAATTTGTTAGAATGGTATTTTAAATTTATAATTATGAACATTCTTCCAATAAACAATGAAACAAAACATATGACCCAATAATGACAAAACTACCCATTTCAGAAGATTTCAACTATAAAAGGGCAATCAAACTTCTGCCATTACACTCCACCAATATTACTCAATAAGCACAATCTCTACAGAAGTAAAAATCATCTGAATAATCTGTAACTAATAAAGAGGTTGCTACAAACAACTTTACACTTCAGTGTTTCATCTAGAAATTCAGTACCCGCTGCCCTTGAAGAATTAATTGCCTATGTAATATTTAAAAAAAAAATTGTAACATGGTAATATTGCAATAGGGAAAGACTGACAAAGTGAGAAGTTCATAGTTACTAGCCATCTCATACAAAGGAGGACACACTCAGGAGTGCAGAACTCCTATCCTACCTTAAAATGCATCAAAGACTCAGCAATCAAAATGGCACTGCAATATCAGCACTCCATTTACATGGTCTGGAAGTAGAATCCACAGCCTTCTGCACCAATGGCAATCATGCTAGTAACACTGCTTTCAAATTCTATAACACAAACAGTGACTGCCATTTGATAACAAAACGGTTAGTTGCATATTGAAAACAGACTTAGCATGAGCAACAGTAGACTTATCTTCCCTTGAAACTCACAGTTCCATGAAAATGAAATGAACCTCAGTCCCTTGAAAATGACCTGAAACTCAATTCCCTGAAAATGTACTGAGACTCAAACTCACAATTCTGTGAGCAGTCTGGCAGCTAGTACAGAGGATTCAGGCTCTTGTTCCTGTAACCAAGTTATAGGGTCAAGCTTGATCAAGTTAATTAATTAACCTGCTCCCCTTAACTAGAGCATTACACACCATATCTCCATACCTCTCACCTTTTAGCATAAGAAATCTGGACAAAGCCTAAAATAATGGGGGGACAAAGGCCTCAAAATAGGGACATATTTTAAATATTGCTCTTACAGACTTAGAAAGTTGCTAGAATAACAGCATGTGTCCTAGCATGCATTTTCTAAAGGAAAAGAAATCTAAAACTCAAATGAATGACATTTAGTTATTTCAGTCCTCAGTGATTTGCCAGAAAACGACAAATATTGAGGGACAGGCCAAAAATATGAGGCAAACATCAGGTCATTCTGCAAAAATCTGGATGGCTGAGAGGTACGCATGTGTCTCAATCTCATAGTGCAAGAAATCTGGACAAAGCCTGAACTAATGGAGATACAATGATCCAAATAGGGGTCATGCCTTTCAACCACTTCAAGCAAGAAATCTGGACAAAGCCAGTAGTAATGGGGGAACAAAGGCCCAAAAATAGGGAAACTTTTTAAATATTGCCCTTACAGACTCAGAAAGTTGATATAATTACAGGTTTTGCATCAGCATGATTTTTTTGAAGGGTATAGAGTTTGAAACTCAAATGTCTGCTATTATTTTCTCACTTCAGTCTTCATTGGTTAGCCAGTAATTTGCAAAACCACCAATTTCAGTAGAAATGGAATAAAATATGAGGCAAAATCTGGACATACTGCAAAAATCTGGACAGTTGAGAGGTATGATAGGGATAGATTTTAAATATTGCTCTTTTTTAACTTAGAAAGTTGCTAAAATAATATGATTTGTGCTAGAATTTATGTTCTGAAGGATATGAATATATATGTCATTATTTAGTGACTTAATTCCTCTATGATTTGCCAGTAAACCACACTTTTTATGAGAAATAGGCCAAAACTATAAGGCTAAATCTGGACAGTTGAGAGTTATGTTAAACACATACAACCCCTTCCTACCTTCTCACCCATAGCAAGACACCCTTACTTCATACTTCAACAAATGGCTAGTTTACATTTCATACACACATCTACTCTCTCAGATAGCAACACATACACACACACCTTCTCTTTCATGCAGCAATGAACAGCTAGTACACACACATGCACACACACATACACACCACACACACACACACACACACACACACACACACACACACACACACATACACACACACACACACACACACACACACTTTATCTCTCATCAAAACAGTAAGGCTAGTTCAAATTACATACAAACACACATACATTTTCTCTGTCATACCGAACGCAACCACTAGTGTAAATTATACATGCACATACATACACACAGCCACATTCACACACACAATTTACTTACTTACCTTCTCTCTCAATGGAACGGCTATTTTGAATTGACTGCGAGAGTGGGAAATGCATTTACATCTGCATTAGCATGCGTGGGACACATGCATGGCTTTCCTTAAAGGAGAAGAAGCTTCTTTAGCTTTTCCCCTGGATCCTAGTGCCAGCTTTGTGCTACCCCCGCCACACAAACACTGTACTGAAGTGCGTACAGTGAGTATGCCTCCCGATGTCCCTAGTTAGAGGTTTTAATCATTACTATACAACTCTCAAAAAAGTACTTTTCTTGTAAACATTATTATAGTAGCCATTAGCATCTATTGCTTTATACAAGAATAAGCTAACAATCCAAAGGGACACGCTGAAAGCCAAAATCAAACAGGCTGATTTATGGTGCTTGCTCTTGGCCCCTGAACTACCAGCGTCTGTATTTTTGGTTTTCATGCATGTTCTGAAACAAGTGATACATTATTCTGATTATTTATGAAAATACTGCATTTCATTTCTGGCTCAGCTTTTTCACTTTTCCATTCACTGTAATTTATCATTACTGAAATTTAAACATGGGCAGACCACAGATATGTAGTTGTCTTCCATCTTGGTCCAGCTTCAGTAATAATGAGAGAATTATGGAACAAGTATGACAAAGTACTGGATGTCTTTAACTCCTGTAGACAGAAATGAAATAACCTTATACCAATTCCATTAGAAGATTGCAATGAATACATTGGTCATATATTGCAATAATTGCATTGCTGCTGAACTCCAGCAGCTGTGTTTCTATAACATTCTGTGTTTAAAATACCAAAATATTCTCTGTAACATCTAGAATTACAATCCTTCCTTTGTGTGTGAGAGAATTCACATCCATCCTTCTCATGGATTTGACATATAGAAATTTGAAATCTGTAGCCCCTGCTGCTAGCAGAAACTCTGGTATGTAATAATTATACCTAAATTCAAATGTGTCAAGCTACTGAGCAAATGTAAGAGTGATAGATTCTAGAAGTGTTGAAACTTTTAAACTCGTATCATCATACATTTACCAGTAACATGTGGTGCTAATTTTATTGCAGTTTTAGTTTATCCCACGAGCAGGAAGATGAAGGGCGTAGGGTTTAAATTTATATTCACCTCCCAATAAATGCAAAGCATTTGATCAAAATGAATCCAAATGTATACTGGCAGAAAGTTAACATTTTGACATTCCTGATTTCTGCTGAAGCTTACATTCTAGAATCCCTGGAATGTTTCCTTGCAATTATCTGATATCAAAAGGTTTTTAAAATGCCGATAGAACAGTCTAATGTTATTGTGCATTCTGTTCATTTATAACCAGTGAACCAAAATGCTTTTGGCTAATTTCTTTTTGATCTGGACCATCAAAGGCAAGAAAAGGTCTGGCAGGAAACATTTTTCATTTTAAGGCACATTCAGGTGTGAGTTCAGACTGTTCACCCCAAACATAAATATTACATTACCAATAATGACAAGCAGAAATTCATGAAGTATAATCCAGTACATGAAAATAAGAATCATGCAGGTATCCTAATCTAAACGGACCAATGATAAAATGCATAGCTCACAGATTAGCATTTTTCTGTTTTGTATTCACTTAATATTAAATGCAATGCTTCTCTTCTAGGATTCCAGTTATACTTGCTTATGTACAGACAACCAATTTTTATAATCATGTCACTGCATCTGCTTGCAGATCTGCTGTCTGCACTCAGGTTATTGTAGGGTCAATGAAACATGGGTTATCATTAGGGATTCATGACAGAGAATGAAAAACTGGTTTCATCCAATCATGAAAAGTGTGACTGATACTTTTTAAAACATCTTTGTCCAGAATCTCATTTTATCACTTTTGTGGGATTCCACAACTCCATTTGAAAAAATGAAAATAAAAAGTCACCATTTTAATTTTTCAGTTGTTGAATAATGTTGATGGTTGTGACATGCCACAACAAAGAACAATGGCAGCTATTGTTTGAATTATTATGTGTCACACCCAAGACATGCTACATACATAGATGTCACCCTTGTATACTTTAACTTCCTATAATCAACTCCAAAATTGCTGCACCTCAGGACAAGGACAAATCCTGACTGCTGCCATTTCATGTGACAATGTGTCTTTTATCAAGCTCTTGGCCTCAGCACTATGACCTGGATAGATGCACTCTCCATGTGACCCTCAAGATATACTTGAAACCGGCTCACCTCCAGTTGTCACACAAAACCAAGCCCTACAATTGCTAACAAAGCTAAAAGTATTGCATCAATGGATTGTAATAATATCCTTGGATGCAGCTTAAATAGCATGAAGCATGATTTAGCCACATCCCTAACACTGTTCAATCTCAGCCTCTGTACAGCTTTTGTTCCAAGTGAATGGAGACCAACTGTGATTTCCTCGCATAAGACAGGACCTTCAACAGACCCAGGCAATTAACAGACTCATAAGTCTGACCAGCATCACATGCAAAGCCATGGAAACACATCATAAAATTAATCAATCAGGGCGCAGGGAAGCTTCAAATACTGGACCTGTCTCAGTTTAGATTTGTCAAGGGCAGGCCATGTTTACTCAAACTGGTGGATCTTTTTTGAATAGGTCTTCAAAGCAATGGATGAAGGCAAAATGGTACATACTGCATACCTTGATCTGGCCAAAGCTTTTGACATAATTCCCCAGTCAGGCATAGTAGAAAAGCTAAATAAACTGGGAATAAACCCTTATGTCACCTGCTGGATTGCCATCTGGCTCACAGATAAGAACCAGATAATCAAAACAGGGGAAGTTATTTCTACAAAGAGACCAGTCACCAAATTGTCTATGGTATGATCCCACTTATTCTTAATAGGGGTAATATATAATTAACAACAATGGAATGGGTAAGGCCATGCTGTAACCAAATGAGATAGGTTATTTCAAGCACAAAAAGAGAAACTGTCTAGGCTTAAACTGGCCTGGCCTAGTTCTTACCTAAGAACCTATGGACATTTCATTTCTCCGTATCAGACAAGGCTGCTAGATATCATCGTCTAAGCTGCAGCAACCTCAGGTAAAGAGTAGGCCTGAAAGAAATGAAAGCCTTAAAACCTGAAGTCTACACTGCTGCCTATAAAAAGGGGTGCAATAGACACCATAACAGAACTAAAAACAGTTTAATATCTGATGTGGATTGCCTCCAACAGCATGGAAAGTTAATATGTTCAGTTGTGTTTTCATTTGTTTTCCTTACTGCAAGTGTTGAAAGGAAAACATGGGCCAGCATACAGGTAAAACTTAAACTGAGGACATCTAACTGCCACAGGCTGCAACAGTAGGTGTAACAGCTTAGACATTTCTAAAACTGAATTCCAGAACTGACTACTACCAAATGCAGCCCTGGAATCACTGAAAAACTATCAGACTATCCTACCCATTCTCTAGACTTCTAACTCCATTTTTTTTATTTCCAAATTGACATGTGTATATCTGTGCTGAGTGGGTAGATATAACATATGTAATAATTCTAATGACAGCCATCATTCCACTTGCTGTAACATGTCATTATAACCAGCATTACTGAGCAATTACAAAATGCAAGTGTAATGTTTTATTTCCATTTCTTCAGATGGAGACAAATGACATAGTTTATAGAGTGTAGGACCCTGACACTTTATGTCTTAGGAATAGAACTTGTATTGTATTGTACACTAGTAGCTAATACAGCTTCATATTTCTGCACATGTGCTTTCATGTTGCACTAAAGAACAGTAATTAGGGGAGTGAGCAGTCAGTAAAGATTCTAGTAGCAGTAATGATTGTTTAGTCAGGGTTACTACAAGGGCAAAGCCAGTGTGTTTTCTGGAAAATTTTAAGTTTTTGTTTAAAGAGTGATAAGGATGGAAGGGAAGTAAGTTCACTAGGTAGAAGGTTCCACTTTTTCCCAATTGTATTTGAGAACAGAGAGTCCCCTGCCTTGTTGTTAGACTTATTGATGTTAACTAGGAGTTTATTTGATGAACACAAGGCATTAAGATTTCTATAAGGGGTTATGAGGTCTAAGAGTACTGGAGTATTGTTAGGCTGGTTAAAGATCTTATGGGCAATAGTAAGTTGGTTGAATTGAAGCTAATTTTGTAGTTCAAGCCACCCGAGCTGTTTGAGATTATGGCAGTGATGGGTTCTGAAAGGTTTACCAGTGGCAAATCTGGCAATGCTGTTATAGGAGGTAGCTAATTTGAGAAGATTATTTTTGGAAAGGTTGGTATATATTGGTGAGGCATAGAGAAGAGTAGAGATTAGATGGGAGTGGCAATGGTAGTTCTTGCTGTTGGCATTAGGAAGGGTTTAATTTTATACAGGGAGCCCATTTTTCTTTTAACTGATTTTATAATGTTGTTAATATGGGTATCAAAGCTAAGATTGTTGTCTGTTGTGATCCCTAGGAGTTTGGTGGTAGACTCTGGTGATATGAGGGTGCCATTATTAGAGATGACTGAGAAGTCTATTGGTGTTGACCTGCGAGTAGGAGTAAAGAGCAGGAGCTTTGTTTTTTTGGGATTCAAAAGGAGGCAGCGCTTCAAGAACCATGTCTTAACTATGTTAAATACATCCTGGGTTTGGGATTGCAGTTCAGATGCAGATTTAGCTGTACAGATTAATATAGAATCATCTGCATATTGTATACAAGTTGCATTGGAAATAGCTAAGTAGAGATCATTAATAAAAACTGAAAATAAGAGAGGACCTAGAATGAAGCCCTGGGGTACACCCAGCATGACTGGCAGGTGAGATGATAGGTTATTCTCCCAGAGCACTGTCTGTTGCCTGTTGCTCAGGTAGGAAGTGAACCATTTTACAGATAGAGAATCTAGGAAAAGTGATTTGAGAAGATAAATAAGCAATGAGTGGTTTACCATATCAAAAGCATTTGAAAGATCGATAAATAGAGCTGAAGAGAGTTCATTGTTACTGTGGTATCTATTAATGGTGTCAGTAAAGGATAAGATGGCAGTAATGGTCCTATTGTATGGCCTAAAGCCATGTTAGCTTTTGGTTAGTATGTTGTGTTGAGTGAGATGGCCTATTAGCTGATGATGAATGCATTTTTTCATTTTTGCTAAGGGAGATACAAGGGCTATGGGCCGTTAGATTGAATAGTAATTGGAGTTGCCACCTTTGTGTAGGGGGATGATGTATGAGATTTTCCAGATGGCAGGGATGGATCCTTCCTTCATGGTTCTATTTATTAGGATGTCAATAGGATAAGCTACTGCTTTAGCTGCTTTTTGCATATATTCATCAGGAATCTGGTCAGCGGAAGGGGTACAAGGCTTAAGTTTAGCTAGGAGTTTGAAAATGGAATTAGTAGAGATGGGTTGTAGTAGGAAGGTAGGATGCATGCTAGTCATAGGGGTAGGGAGGCTGGAAGTGTCAGGGGGTAGCTGACTGGCTAGAGATTGGATGGCTTCTGTGAAGAAGGAGTTAAAGTCATTTGCAGTTTGGAAGGGAGTCTCAAGATTAGCTCCTATAGGGGTTGGTGTACTGAAGTGTCCTGGGTATAGGAGTTTATTGATACTTACCCAGAATCGTTAAAGGTTATTTTGGTATGTTTGCTGTATTTTACAGTAAAGTTTTTTTTTGTCTAAGAGTATAAAATTTTTAGTTGCGTTTCTTATTTGTCTAAATGTTTGTTGATCAGATGTGCTTTTAGTAGTTCGCCACCTAGTCCAGGCTTTATTTCAGAGTAGGATTTTTTGCCTGGTATCTTTGGAGAAGGTTTTCATCTGATTCTTATTTTACGTTTGGGTGCATGCTGGTCTAGGATAGTTAAGAATTTAGAGTTAAAGTATTGGACAGCCTCTTCCAATGTGAGGGTTTTTAGATTAGTCCAATCACAGGCAATAAGTTTGCTCTGAAATAGTTTTTGGTTGAATTGTTTGTTGGAAAGTATAGTCCTGCATGATGTTGGGTGTGAGATATCTATTCTTTGCCTGATTATATAGGTCAAGCAGTGGTCACTTACATCATTAGGGAAGATACCTACTCTATAAGTTTGGTGGTGATTATTAATGAGTATCCAATCTAAGGTACTCTCTTTTTGGTTTGGTTTGTTAATTCTAGTTGGGGAGGTGAAGGTCTGAGAGAAGCCATGAAGGTTAATATGTAAAGTGGGATGCTCAGTATTGATGCACTTCAGTCAATATTGACATCACCAAGGATTATAGTTTCTTGTGGGAAGGTTGCCGAGACCCAGCTAAGAATATCCTCCAAGGAGTTGATGCTATTTCCAGGAGGTAGATAAATACATATGATATTTGTGGATTTACTAGAATTTAGCTGAATCTTTGAAATGAGGACTTCTGCATTATTATCTTTAGGTGGGTTATAAGGTGAGGTGGTAACTTGTAGCCCATCCTTGAAAAGAATTGCTACTCCCCCTCCTTTTCTCTTTTTATGGTCATGTCTCAATATATTATATCATGGTGGGATCATTTCATTATCTTGAGTTTGTGGCTTTAACCAAGTCTCTGTGAGGCATAACATTTCAAAAGAGTGTATGTCTAAGAGAGTATGGAGATGAGGAACTTTATTATATAAAGTTATATTCAAATGACTTTTTACTAGTTACTATTGATGTTAAGGATCTGTTCCACATGATACAGGTATCAGATAATTACATGATGTTATTATTAATAGGTCTTTGTTTAACAGTTTTGAGTTGAATGTAATTATTGAAGATATTTTGTTATTCTAAATAACTTCTTGGGGTTTGAAGGTGAATTTTACCATCAAAAGAGAGGCTTCACTATGTGGGCCATATGTGCCCCTTTTATGCAGATTTAGTTCTTTTATACTGGGAACATGGACAATTGTATTGGGAGCCAGAAATTCACCCCTGGTTTGGCAAACATGTCTCTAATGGACACAGACAGTCCGTAAATGGTTCATCTTTCATGCCCCAGCTTATAAATGTTTCACCCCCAAACCTCTGCTTACAAGGGTACAATAACCTGTCAGAGCTTTGGGATGTATGGCTAGGCTTAAAAGGTCCAAAGTGGTTGTAGTATACACAGCTATGAACCTATGAACCTATAACAACTCCAGATTTTTGTTGAAAGAACACACCACCAAGAGTAAAATAATTAGTAGTTAAAACAGCGTCCATAAAATTATGTAACAACCTAACTTCACATTAGATACTTTTTCAAAGTTAGAAACACATTCTGCAAAACACCATTAACCTATAATATGTGGTATAACCATAAATAACTCTATCATATTAATTGTGACAAACATAAAATCAAAAATGGATCATATCAATTGTAATTAATTCAGAAAATGCCATGTATATTTTAAAGTAATGTTATTACCATTAAAAAGTTTTTTTTTTTGTCCACAAATATTGCAAAGGGTTAATTTTTCATCCCTCCTCCAGCCACTATTGGTCTCGATGGTGGGTCAGCAACATTTTTATGTACTTTTGGTATTCCAAACATGCTAGAAATAACAGGAACTTTGACCTTCAAAAATGAACTTTGTCGGACTGTTGTATCCAGGTAGCAACAGGTTGTCAAGTAAAAAATCAGTAAGTACATATGCTATGCTGATTTAACTTTTAGAGACTCTGTAATAGAATTTGTTATTCTTAAGCAACTGTATCACTTTGCTATCATAGTCTATAGTGTCCATCAACATTGCTTCACCACCCTTGTTGGGCTTCATAACCCATATATTAGGGTTATGTAAAAGGTCAAAGAGAGCTCTCATTCTGGTTTAGTAAGACTGGGGAACCACAACACTTTACATTCTTATTTTTTATAGTCTTAATATTTGACATTGTGACATTAAATTAGTTACCTGTTTGTATAAATGTTTGGTACTGTTATATGCTTTTGTTCTGATGAAGTCCCAAATAGTAAGGATAAGCTGCATTAAGTCATGTTCACTCAGGTGCTCAAAGCACTCTATAGGCAGATATAAACAATTCAGTGTGTCTAGTTCACAACAAACTGTAGTATCAGAAGCAAAACCAACATGGTTTTCAAATAATAATGTAACCTTTTTGATGGAAATAACATTGTTTTAAAAGACAAATGGCACATTTTCAATTAACATCTATTCCTTTCATTTCTGATGTTATGTTTGCCACAAATTATATGATATATCCACTTACATGATTTTATGGACGTTGCTTTAATTAATAATTATTTTACTTTTGGTCATGATTCTTTGATCAAAAAGTTGGAGTTCCTCTGAGTGCAGCAGTGGCATCAATAAATGCCAACAAAGTTCTATTTTACTAGGAATCTGCAATTGTTTTAAAAATCTAATTTTAAAAACAAATTTGCACTTTTATGCAATGACAGCTATATAATATCTTTATTTTGTGGACAGGTTGTACAGACAAATTTAGTCTTTTTTTTTTTATATGAATTTATACTGTTTTAAAATTCACCTATAAATTACATACAGATAGCACTGACTATCATGATGTGAGGATTTTCAAGGATTTGCAATAGAGCAGATTCCAGTGTGCATTTTCAGAAAACCAACATTTTCTAATGGTTACTTGTATTTTGGAAGCTGATACAATTTTAGCCAGAAGATTAGTTTAGTCAAAGGACAGATGGTCTGATTATTTATGCTTATAGCTAATGATAATCTATTTTTGAAGAACTAGACAAATTGATTTGTTTATTACAAGACAGGGACTGTACTGAAGCTTTATGACAGTCTATAACTAACAAAATTAGAGCAAATAGATTGGGAAAATATGACCTCATTCTATGAAATAAGAAATGCATGCTTTCTATCAGATTATTAGAAACAAATTTGACACTAACAGAATTAAGAACATTATAAAAAATAAGTGGACATTATCATTTAATCCTGACTTGATCCACAAGTTAGGGCAACCCAATGGGTTTGTTTACAGAAGTGATAAGAATATTAAGTAGATCATAGAGACATGCCCATATCTGAGTCCTGATAGAATTATGAAAAAAATGTGGTAGGTGTAAATATTGTAGGTACCTCAATGATGGCACTGCAGTATTGATAACAACCTACCACATAACTCTGTGTTGTCCTGGCAAGTATGACTGAATCACCAGTGGGGTCGTTTGTCTTACAACCTGCAATTCGTTCTATATAGGCAAAACAGAAGACCCTTATAACAAAGGATATATAAGCACTTTTATGACATAAAATGAAGGAATCAAAAAAGTGCCCTCAGAAAACATTGTGTTTAAGAAGTTTTCTTTTTTTATTATCAAAAAAGTAATGTCAATACTGGGGGGCTTGGAAAAAGTGACTTGAGTACAGTGAACTTCTGTGGCAATTGTTTCTAAATGCCACCAGTCCCTCAGACTTAAATTATAGTATTTCTATGTCATCTGTATTGAAATAAAGAACAGCAAAACTGTGCCAATTTTTTCTACATTGTTGACGTTAACATTTTTAATTTTAACATTTATACATTCCTATTTTTATAGTCTTAATATTTAACATTGTTACATTAAATTTGTTACTTGTTTGTATAAATGTTTGGTACTGTTATATGCTTTTGTTCTGATGAAGTCTGAAATAGTAAGGATAACTGTGCCTAATTCTTTTGGAATTAAAGTTTTTTTAGCTTCCTCTTTTGACATGCACTGGCTTTTCTTTGTCCTTATGTCTACAAAATAGAAGATTTTGTATTCATCAAACTTTAGTAGTGATGTGTTAAGTATGGTGTTTAAAATGACAATAGGTAATGCAAATTTGCTTCTAGGAATTAGAATTGTTATAGCTGTAACTTTCTTTGCTTTTCTTTCTAGCAAGTGAGATAGACTAAAAGAGAGATTTAACTGTTTTAGGACAGAAGTTGGCACAAACACATCTCCAGTGCCATACCTGGCTCATCTAGTGCCTGATGCTGTTCCTTGATCTGACACCCCTCAACTATAAGTCCAGTCCCATCTGGCTGGTGCTCTGAAAACAAAGAAGCCAGATCCCATTTCTGCATCTCTCTACTCCAAGACTCCAAGTTGAGGAGCAAAAGACATTAGAAAAGGACTGCTTCTGCTTTTAAAAGTATCAAGCTGCTTGCTACAAATGTAGCATGTCACTTGCTGCAATGTATACTGCACACATGAAGCAAGAAAGCACTTTTGTACAGCAGCCCCAACCTTAAAAGCAGTATTGAAATTCATTTCTGAATGGCAGTACAGAACTGACTAGGGTACTGCACTACTGATCGATCAGCATCTTCTAATTGTACTTACTGACACATTCCACACTAGGCATCTGGCACCTTTACCCCACCCTAAGTATGCTGCATATCATCCTGCTCTACCTTGGATCCTTCACTCCACATCCCGGTTCCTAGCAAGACAACAAAAAATGTAATTGCTACATAAAAGTCAAACAGAAATATTTTAAGAAAAAAACATATTACAAAACCAAAAATTATAAACAGAAAATAATCATTGCTGTATAATCAATACACATACTTAATAAACATAGGAATAAAAACCTCAGTGAGCACTTTCAGACCTTTTACTTGGACTTCTTCAGACAGTGGTAAGAAAAATCAAGCCTCTCATTTAAAAGATGTTCAAAAAATTATGACTAAACACAATCAACTAATGGCATTCAGTGTTTCAAGGCATGTCTCTTCAAATAGATTTTAAAGTTTTCCATTTCATTCAAACTGAGTGCCTTACAAGCATCTAACCTTACCTACAATTATTACTCTTTACAATCAAGTAAATCTTCCAGTAAAAATTTGTGATAAACATACCTCTAACACTGCAAGCTAAAATTTTCCTTTCTCACAACATTGGAAGAGCTTGCATAGTACAGTCTTCTCATTCTTCACATTATAAGAACAAATATGGTCATATATTCTCTACTGTATCTTTTTGAGGTCCTGCTTATAGAAAAGACTGCACATTACCTACAGTATGCAATATGAATAACACTTTTTATGTGTAAGTGATAAGTCCAGTTGTACAATATCCATGCCCTGTTATACAAGCAGATTGAATACCTATTAAGAAATGTTGATATTTGCTGCAATGCTCTTATTTTCTCATAATAAAGTTGGCATTTATATATAATCTAAGATACATCTCTAATGATCCCTTCAAAAATTTCCTTTTTGTAAAGTTAAATTCTATTTTCTCACCTACCACTTTTTCCATGATTGGGCAATATTTACAATTCTCCATTTAGACTCAGTAATGTTCTGTACACTGCTATTATCACTAGAATATGTCAATTTCATTGACAACATGTGATACGTTTGCTTCTTTTTATTATTTGCATCAGGAACAGCATTATATGGCTAGTACACTTTAACTGTTTCTACCTCTTGATAGGGTATAGCAATAAACTGAAGTGTGTATTTAATAATGCTAAGAAGACTGAATAGTAAGATTGTTGAATTGGAAGCTATGACACTAGCTATGAAATATGGCATCATTTTTATTACTGAGACTTGGTTTAGTAATACCAAATGGCCTTTAGAACTGGTGAGCTATACAGGACATCACCTAGTTAGACAGAAAAAAATGTGATGTAGTCTCAGTTTATGTAAAGTTTTATTTTGAATCCTTTACTATGTTCCAGGGAGATGTCTTAGAAATAATAGAAGTTAATATAGGTGTAGAAAAATAAAATGGGAGGTGATAGTTTTTATCAGTCAAGAACTAGTCTGGGTGAATTTTGCTGTAGTATGGACAGATATTTCCATTAGGGTTATGAAATTATAATGGGGACTATATGCCCCAAAAGTGAGCTGGGATAATTCGACTGTGACAATATGAGGTATTGCCGTCTGTGCCAGGGAGTATAGGGCAGTGCATGTGTAACATATATCACCATAGTAAGCTGAAGTTTTGTAAATAATTTTGTGTCATTTGACTATCACACTGACTTGTACAGATGCTTGTGTTATAAATGCATCAACAGTGTTATTATAACTACTTAAATGTTTATGTTTAAACAAAGAATTCTGGAAGGGAATAGTAGAAGTTTTTATAATTGTTCTATAGTTTTCAAATACTGGAACAGATCTTAGCAAAGCTCTGATTGTGTATTGTACCAAAGTCAGGTGATCAAATATAATGTCATTCTATAACCAGCACTAAGAGGATGGAACTCTCACAGCAATTTGTTTTGTTTTGTTTTTTTTTTTTGGAACTTGACAGTTAGTTGAGTTCAGTTTTAGTTTGAAGCTCATCATCTTGCGTTGTGGAAATAAGCATCTCAGCATTCTATCTTGCCTTGCTATATTAATTAAGTTAGCTAGGGAACAGTTATTTAATCAGGAAATGCAGTGAGATTAGATGAGTATTGATTTTCTGAATCTGTTTTGAATCTGTCCAACTGTGTTATTTTTATTTCTGCTATGACTGAAACTCTGGTGTTTATTGTACTTAGATATTTAGTATTCTCATGTTTTCTACTTTATTATTTATTATTAAATATTTTTATACCTTTCATTGTAGATGGTCCTTTAGAGAATACTTTTAACATCTTGAGAGTACTTGTGCTTATTGTAGTGATGTCTTGGCCTCTCCAAAAAGCCTGGCTGCTTTGGCTACACTCTACATTTATATCAGTATTGATTTTACTTAGTATAATTGGATACCATTGTAAGAGCCTTGAGAATAGTTGAGTGGTGGCAGTGAGGTTACCTTATAGTCTGGCAGAAGGGGTACAGCTAGTAAGTGTGTGTGTGTGTGTGTGTGTGTGTGTGTGTGTGTGTGTGTGTGTGTGTGTGTGTGTGTGTGTGTGTCTGTATGAAAATCAAATACCCAAGTGTGGCTGTATCCGCTACTTGAAACTAGGACACAGTGCTCCAAAGTGAGTCTTGTTTAGGATCTGGAGAAAGTATAGACCCAGGTCTGAAGTGGGTTCCATGTGTGGTCTTGGAGAAAACTTTGCTTAATGCAGAAAGCTGCATTTGAAATACTGCGTAAATCCAGTCCTGTTTTAGCAACTGTCTCTCACAGGTGTCAGTGGTGAGGATTGAGGCTCCTTGATTATTGACCCGGGGTAAAGAATGGCTGTCACACCAACCATGAGTAATGATGGTATGAGTCACATTGTTATGTTTAATAATGAGCTTGAATATGTTCAGCGAGTTGAAAATGCTACTAGAAAAGATGCTGCATTAGATGCTGTTTGGATTAAAAATGGGGTGTTTTCAAACAATTGTCACCTCCACTAGAGTTACCATGTTCAGACCATTTATTTATTTTTATTTTTATTTTACATTTGTTTACCAGGATAGTCTGTCTGGATGCAAACCCGTTTTCAGAAGAGGCCTGGGGAGAAAAGCTCCAGAGGTATAAATAACATATACATAGACATTTATATCACAAATACATGTACAAATACATTTATGTAGCATGTATCACTAAAACAAAAAATATATGCTAACATAATGTTGTAAGTACAGTTTACAGAGTATACTATTTTTTTCTACATAGCAGGTGTTTTGTAGGTAGTTAGATTCTTACAACAGAGTGGGATCATCTTGTAATATTTACAAAATAAATCTTGATAGATAATTTTGAGGATGTTAGATACTGGTAACAGGTTTAGCTCTGTTAGTTCTCTTAGTGTACATGAGAAAGAGAGAGAGAGAGAGAGAGAGAAGAGAAGATTTGAAGTGTGAGAGTAGCTAGGTATAATGGTAGGGGGTTCTTTGGTCGTGAATGTTCCCATAAGGAAAACATGCAGGGAAAGTTTTAAGTGTTAGTTGAGAGATAACTAAGTTTCATTCAAGAAATGTTTATACAGTACAAAAACCAAAAACAAAAAATGAAAATTTACCAAACAAATTATGTAGCCAACAGAAAGGAAATATAGGAAATGTCCTAATCAGGATTACAAAAATAAATTCCAGGAAGTAAATTTCAGTTTTAGGAAAATGGTAAGAAAAAAAATGAATACCAGCAAGCTTGTAATACTGTAGAAAAATTTAGAGACTAAAGGAACTATATAAATCATTCCATAGAGGCATTAGCATGATAAAAGAATATACTCTAAAAATGGATAAAAATCAATAGGTATTTCTATTTTCAGAAAAATTTTAAGAACTAGCACAGTTAAGAACTAACACAGCTATTATGAATGTAGAGAATGTCCCAACATACCAGAGTATGGGAATTCTAAAGAAAACGTCAGCAGGCCTGGATGCTTTAAAATGTGTTGCTCTTGCGTAATATTATAGGCAGCAACATGGTTACACTGGCATTTTCAAAGAACACAGGAGGCAGAATTTGTTCAACAAATATGGAAGTCTGCATTAGTAGTGCCAACATCCAAGTGTGATAGAATTAATATAGTTGATATCATCCCATTAATTTAACATGCAGTATTGCTAAATCTTGTATGTGAGTAATCCATGATCTAATGTCTGAGAAGTGAAAACCTGACCAGGATATCCTTAGCAACATGGATTCTGTGTGGGAAGGATGTGTGTGTCAAATCTTTTAATTTTTTTCATTCAGAAAGAAGCACTTATTTTAAGAGGTGTGTGAGTGGATGTCAAGTTACTACTTTATTATATATGTTAAATGCTTTGTTTTATTCTTAATCCCTTTTTTTAAGATATCACTTAAGACAGAGGTGCACACATTAATAGAAAACAAACCATATCAAAATGTTTACATTTATACACATTACATATTACACACTAGATTTTCTTTCTTTATAATAGCTATCTTTCAGTCCAACATTACATAAATCATTTAATTCCAGCCTTTCGTTACACCTCACACATCCTCATGAACAATATTCTGCATGTATTGTTTTGCAAATTCCATGTATTTCAATGTAATTTGCTACTTTTCTATTCAAAAGATCCCTCTTACATCTCTTTTGCAACAGTCAGTATTTCAAATGCAATTGGTTTTGATTTTGATTTCCATTTTCTAGCAAAATTGCTTTTTGGCATCCAACAGAATTAAACTTAATTAAGACCTTACTATGTCTAGGCTATTCAGCACCTGTGTCCCAGCTCAGTATAATAATTTCCCTATTATTAGCCATTTAGTTCCCCAAAATTTCTGACAGCATTTTTTAAATCTGCCAACTCATTAAACTCACCAAAAAGCATGTTCTCAGTTACTACTTTCTACCCCATCACACCTATGACATTTACTAGCTACCTCAGGAGAAATTATCTGAAGTCTGAGGTGCAGTGGCAGAACAGATAGCATTGCCATCTAACAACAAGAGATTTCCTGCTTCAGATCTCAGCTGGGGTGCCTTCTATGTGGAGTCTGTATGCTCTCCCTGTGTTTGCATGGATTTTCTATGGGTTCTGTTCTTTCCTCCCACATTCCAGACATGCACTAGGTAGACTGGACACTCTAAATTGGCCAAAGTATGAATCCGCATGTGAGTGTGTGGTGTGAAAGAAATACCATGGCAAGGCTAGCTACCCGGTAGTGTAAACCTTGGCTGTAGATGATTGTCACTATTAAAGTGATACCCTGACCCCATGTGCAAAAATGGGAAAAAGGTGCTGCGGATGGGTGGATGTTGTATAAATATACCTGTGCAAATACTTGTGCATACATATTGTGACCTTCTATACTTTGTTGCATACTTGGGAGCTATACATGTGTCCTCCCATTGTTTCATTTTAGATTACTTTTTCAGTCTCTCTTCCCAATCATTTCTACCCTCAACTGATTGATTCTTATAGTTGTCTTGCAATATTGTATGTGCCATACCAATTATCCCCCTTTTAACAGTAGCTTCTGTTCTAGATTTAACTAAAACTCTACTAGAGCAGGTCCTTCACATAGGACTCACTGATTTTTTTTCTTTTTGTCTATACACTGATATCAGTCCTTGATAGGAAAGGCAGTCTCTAACCTACAGTCCAAACTTCTTCTTGGCCTCATCCCACTCTATTACCTTTCTGTCTCTAGTTATTTTCTCCCAATACATTGTTTCATTCATTAATTTTCTCCAGTGAATTCCAGCCCCCTCTTGTCTACTTTCTGTAACCCTATTTGCAGTCAACCCTGTTGGCAAAATCCCATGTTTCCATTCATTTGTTGGCTTTGTTCTTTAAATACTTTTTGCAACATTACAAATATAATATTTTGTGAGGTGGTTATTATTCTTCTTAAGGGTCTTCATCCAAAATCCTACTCTCCTTATTTCTTGAACTCCACGATAAATGCTTTATTGCTCAAAAGTCAGTAACAGAGTAGAAAAACATCATTATAACAATATTATTCAATATTATGACACACTATATGAGCAGAGATGTTCACATTAGAATCAACTGTAAACTAGGTAGTCATTTGAAAGAAATAAATATGAGCTATTACATTCCACACTCATCTCAAATCTATATATATAATATATTTGCCTTCAAAAAGTCAAAACAAAAAAAAAATGAAAAAATAGTAAAACTGGTAAAAAAAAAAAAATTAAACTAAAACACAAAAGGAAACAGAGATGCTGGTCCAGCAATGTCAAAATGAAAACTTTTATTAAGCGCTTTTGTCCCAGTGAATTGGACTTCATCTGAATGAAAACTACAGAAAACTACAGACCAATAACCGCTTAAATACTAAAAATTAAACTACCATAATTGACGTTGGTAAACAGTCAACCAATCATCAGCCACAAACCAAGGACCCAGTATTCAAACTGGATACCCCTAGCCATTTTATAAACACTACTGAGAAAAATCAATTGCTCGTGGTTTTCTAATAGCTGTTGTTTTTCCACAATAGATGTCATAGATTTGTTTACATCTATTCCGCAAGGTGAAGGGCTCGAGTTATTTTATGAAGCAACTAGGGCCTTAACAAATTTCAGTGATACACTCATTAATTTCATTATGATTGTTATGGATTTCATTCTCAAGAACAATTTTTTTCTGTTTGAATAGGAATACTACAAACAGCTTAAAGGGGTGGCAATGGGGGCAATGTGTGCCACCCCTATTTGCGAATATGGTGTTATATGCATGGGAAGCTAAATTTGTTTTTTATATAAATTTTCCCTTCATATGGCACAAGTACTTGAAATATTTGGATATCATTTTTATTCTTTGGAAAGAGACTGATAATCAACCGGTCCTATTTTTGGAGTATCTAAATGGAGTGTGTGAATATTTTAAATTCACGTCAACAAATTCAGATAGTACGATTGACTATCTGGACGTGACACTTTTCAAAAATAACACACAGGGGGCATTTAGTTCCAGAATTTTTAGGAAACAGACTTTTTCAAACAACTGTTTGGACTACAGGAGTTGTCATCCCAATTTTATATAAAGAAATATATACAAGGGGAAATTGGTGAGAGCAGCACGTATGTGTTCAGATATAGTAAGTTTTAAATCAGGAATAGATATTATTACAGACATGTTCGTTAACAGAGGTTACCCTATTAATTTGTTTGGATCTATCAAATCTGAAGTGATGGCAAGTTGGGGTACTAAATTTAAGCCATTACTAGGTGAAAGCAACTTAACAGACACTGTTATAAAGGACAAATCCTACAGTCATCACAGTGATAGTTTGGTTATTCCATACGGTGAAGGTGCAGCAGAGGTTAGGAAAATTATTTCCAGAAATTGGACAATATTTAAAGGTAACCACAGTACACTGAATATTTTGGGGGTATGAACCAAAGTTTGTTTATAAAACTGGGAGTAATTTGAAGCTACTTTTTGAACAACCTATTTATTTAACACCCCTTCCTGATAAAGGTATGACAAAATGTGGTGCCTGTAGGCAATGTCATTATATTCTGGGACTTAATAATATTGTTTTAAGGGAAGTTTGTTACAAAGTAAACTTAGCCAAGGGTAATTGTAACACCAAAGGTGTGGTATATATTTCGATTTGCCAGACCTGTGCCAGAAAGGAAGTTCAAAAATAGGATTTTTGAACACCTTTATGCAATTCTAAAGGAGAACATTAATAATTCCCTATATAAACACTCACTTCAGTATCATGGATTTACATGTTTTAAGTTTGCTATTTTGGAACAAGTACCAACATATTCTAGGTGTGGTTGGTGAGAATTGTCTCTTGACTTAAAGGAATTGTATTGGATTACAAAGCTGCAGTCTAACATACTACCAGGTATAAATAAGTATCTCTCTCTGACCCCAGTTCTTAAAAAGAGAGCTCTTGAACTATAATATGTTCCATATATTTTAACATTATATATATATATATTACACTTTATCTTGTAACATCTTACATATTTCTACTGATTAGTTAAAGCATTATTATTTAAGATGTATGGCAAATTTTATGTAGTCACACTGTTAGATGTTTTTGTATGTTACTATGTCTTTAAAAGAGAGAGAAAAAGTGTTAGTAGTTAATTATTGTATGTCACACTATAAATTTAATGATCAGTGAATGCTTTTTAGTTCTGAAAAGTCTCTATTGTTTAACTAAGATGAAAGCACTTAACTGGTTTTACAATTTACTGGTACAGTTCTTAAGAGAGGTATGGAGCTTATGGTGTGATCCACTCAGGGGCCTCTATGATTGTTCAAGTTATCATTTATTGGCTTTTTTCCCGCGTTTGCTTTAAACTTTACTTTACCTGCCTGTCAAGGTCATTTGGCAATGTGCCAGCATTCTACCTCTCAGCCAAAGTCTTGGAGGCATGTTTAGAAGTTGGGGCATGTTAGTAAGGAGGCATGCTCAAGGGTTAGAACAAGCTGTACCTCTGGAATCTGCAGCTTTTGTCAGTGTTTGGATGCAGCCAATTTCCCATTTCCAAAAAGTGAGAGAAAGGAATAACAGTGAAGGATAACATTAAGGTCATCTGACTAGAAGGGAAAGAAGAGCAGAAAATCAAAATTTCTGGAATCCGTAGGCTTTTAAAGCATGGGATTTGTCAGTGATTGGGTTGGCATGGCATGGCACCTATAAGATAGTGGTGTGGGAATGGTACTACCACTAGAAAGGAGAGTTAGTTATTAACTCTAGAAGGTCTGGTAGGATTAAGGCCATGCATAGCACTGACCAGAGGGTTATAACCTAACCTGAAAGATGACACGCGCTAAAGGAGGCTGCCTTGTTTAGAACCTAACCATAACAGAGACAGGACAATAAGGATGGTTTCTCATTGTCTGATTCTTAAGAGGCTTCAGATATAAAATGCCTGGGTACAGACTATATAGAATAATCATTTGTATTCAGAGGGTATTAGTTCAATAAATGCTTCTTGAAATTATTAAAATGGAGCAATGTACGACTTAAGATACTATCAATAATATTTTAAACCTGATTTGGAGTCTTACATGAAGAGATGTCAGTATTGAAAACCATGATGTTATTCTGCTGCATAAATCTAATTAAATAATTAACTAAATTTATATCCAAAAACAGACAATACAACAGACTCTATTCACACACAGTTTAAGTTCTACTTTATACAATCAATATTATCTCTCTTAGACACTAACACATCTGCCCCATTCGCTCTACCCCATCCAATCAAAACAACCCCCAGCTCTTCAATTTTAGTCCAGTACCTACCTCACTCATAAGGAAGTTGCTTCTTAAGCTAAAAACAACTTCTGTAGCTGCAGACCAACTACCATCAGACTACCTAAAAATGGCTGCAGACGTCATGGCCTTCCTTGAGTTTATACTAATTAACAGGCCCATAGTAGAAAGATAAGTACCATCACTGTGGAAAAAATCCTACATCATACCACTGCACAAAGGCGTCACTTCTACAGATTTTAATAACTACAGATTAATAGCTATTCTCTCCCCCTCTCCAAAATATTAGAGAAATGCATTCATATGCAGATAATGCAATATGTAACCTCAAATTACCTGCTCTCAGAAACACAACATGGCTTTAGGCCCCAGCACAGCACCATTACTGCTCTACTACAGTTTAACAGTATAATGAACTGACATAGAAACGATAGCGTGCTTATGTCCACCACATTCTTTGACTAGTCAAAGGCATTTAATACTGTCTCACATTTGACTCTCCTCAATAGGACGATCGCAGTACTCCTTGTTGTGGTTCCTTAGTTACCTATCTCGAAAGCATCATGCCGCTAAATGGCAACAAATCTGCTCGTCCTTTCAACCAGTTACTACAGGTGTCCCTCAGGACTATATGCTGGGTCCTCTACTATTTAATAGATTTATTAACAACCTCCACACCTCCACTCACCATACTAGTTTAGTTTAACACGCTAATATGTGTGGCCTCAACCATAAATAACCTCCAAGACATCACCTAAAAATTGTTCTTCTCTGTAGAAACCTGTCTCAATGAATCAAACCTCCTACTCAACCCCAAGAAAACTAAGTTAATGCTTTTCACTTAAAATGTTGCCAAAATCAAAAGCAATCTTTGACCCTAAAGTCAGCAAATAATACTGTCATTGAAACTCACAGTAAACTTCTAAGCATTATAATAGATGACAGTCTCAAATATGACCACCATATCCTGCACACCACTAAATCTATGCACCTGAAACTAGGATTCCTTACAGATACTGATAGAAAAACCCTAGCCACCACCTTCTTACTGCCAACTCTCTTATATGCTGCACCTATCCTAACAAACATAAACAATACTCAAAGAAAGAAACTTACCTCGTTACAATAAAATAGCTAAATTTGCCACCTGTCTCTCTCATACGACCCACCATTGTCTTAGCTTATAGAAATTAAACTGGCTTGAACTGCACAACTGTCTAACATATTCATAGCTGACTACAGCACACAAACAAATTCATCATCGAGGCAAACGGCCTGCAGTACAAAACTTATCACTACCTTACTGTCCAGCAAGGGACCTCAGTTCTAGTAACAAATTCTTATTACTTACAAATAAGTCAAATAATGCTTCAGGAGTATCCCCATGCAAATAAAACTCTCCAGCAAACTCACTTGTATTAAACCACTGCTTAAACAACATCTTAACCAATCCTGGTCCTGTACAAGCTCATCACATTGTTAAATTTTTTTCACTGTACAATACTATCCAAATACTCTCCTTAAACATAATATTGTCAACCTCTTACTGAAATGACACAACAATTTTTAACATAACTGCTGCCTGTACAATTCACAAAGTTGCATGTGTGCTTTCTCTTTAGTAACTTCAACCTCTGTAAAATCTTAGAATGTATATGTATAAAAGTAACTACTGTATGTGTATAAATGTAAATAGAAATGCAACTACTATGAGTTTGATTGGAACTTAGTATAATGCAATGTAAGCAAATGGAGATTGGGCCTCCACTGAAAATGGATATTACCCATTTGGTCTTTTCGGGCAAACAAAGACAAATAAATAATTGAAGAGACAGCATGGTGGATACCCTCAGCAGAACAACAGCCAGCCATCATGGCTGCCATGTAAACAGAGTCACTATCAGTAGGCTAATAGAGAATGGAAGTGGGGGGGTTGTGGGGTGTAACACGGGTAGCTTGCTCCCACCTGCTAGTAGCTGCTAAATCCTAAAGTTTTTTACAATATTTTTATGCTAGAAAGGATGGACAATGGATACCTTCTGTTTCCCATGGACTGGTTTCTTCTTTCATACGAACCTCACAATTCCTTTATTATACCTGGTATAGAAAAACGTGAGGATGTAGAGTATGAATCTCTTTCCTGACCATTCTTTTTGCATGCAAACTCTCTCCTCCTTTTCCCCTCCATAGTGTTTCGCCTTCATGTAGGTCATTCTCTCCCTTAGCCTTATAAGTGGATGGAGCACCTTAAATTCTTACCAGCAATAGCACCCACAACCCTCCTGAAGATGGGCAGTTATGACAAAATGCAATCTTGTTTATTAACTAAGATGTCTATGTTATTACATTGGGATGAAATGGCTAGGTTTGAAATCACCTCTGGTTCGATAGCCTAGTAATTTCTTATGATCCTATGATCCTATGTTTTCTTACCTTTCCAGTTCTTTTTCATTATTTACTGTTTACTCTACACAATCCATCCAAAAATGTACTTTTTATATAACCTGCATTTAGCCACAAACCTTCTTGCTGTGTGTCCTTTCTCTCCACATTGGTTACATTGTACCTTGTCACAATCATTAATTAAAGGAGATGGGTTCCCACAAACGGAACATGATTTAGACTGGCCAGCATATCTTAATGTCCCTCTATGACCAGACACAAAAATAACACATGGCAAATGTTTCACCTTGTTTTTTTCACGTTTCATAACAGCTTTCACCCTCCATCATCTACTACATAAGTATCTCTCATCTCTAAATTTTACAATGTTATCAACAACTTTACACAAATCCTGCATGCATTATTCAACATATTCTTCCAGTTCATCAGTTTTAGTTTGCAAAGTAACACTTTTTAGCATTTAAGTTACTGCCAGGGAACAAATAATTGTTCCGTGGATAAATGTTTTTTTTTTTTTTTTTTTTTTTTTGCACAGTTCCATAAATTTCATCATTAGTCCATCAGTTTCAAATATTAAGCCACCAAATGTTTCCAACCCTGTATGTATAAAAGACCAAATTTCTTCAGCTTTAAATCACAGAGCAGTTACCAAATTGTCCCATGCATAATATCTGTATATTATAGTGTCGGTTTTGTTCTTATTCTCACAGTTGGCCTCTTCTTCTTCTTTTTGAAAAACTGTTTTACTTATGGTTTCTTACTACTTTCCTTTTTTGCATGCTGCCACTACCGCATATGTTTTAACTTCTGCATTGTCTGCTGAAACAAAAACAGACTCCTTATCAGTTTGTTGCTGCTTTCACCTTTTACCTTCTGCCACTACTCCATAAATTTTATCTGTTGCATTCTCTGCTGCCACATCACCTGGTTCCTTCTCCATATTATCATCCTCGGTAGTTTTAAAAAACATTATGTGCCATCTCACCCCATGAAACAGCAGGACTGTCACCTGGATCATCCTGCTCTATTATTTTTAACAGAACATCATCTGCAAGCCCTCCTGACACCAATTCTATTATCTGCACCTCTTCAACAGGCTCACTTACTTCCTTCTCATTGAGACAACAGACTTGTTACTTCCTTCTCCATCAAAACAGCTAAACTCTGTTCATTTTTATCCACCACACAAGAATCTTTATCTGCATTCTGATACCCTATATCAAACAAATTTTTCTCCAAATTCTCCTTTTCCACTTCCACACCCTCCATAGCTTTTCCCTCCTCCTCCATGCTGCTGCTTCCCTTAGGCCTCTTCCTTGCTGCTGTAGGAACCCTCTGGCACCATCTAGCAGCTCCAGAGAGTAGGAGAAGTTCAACAATGTCCTGGCCAAATGTCCTGTAATAATATAAATACCACCATGGGTCTTCTCTGAAAAGGGCTGCTAGTATAGGGGGACTAACGGAGTCAATAAACAATAAGTAAAATAGATAGATAGACAGACAGATAGATAAATAAATGTCACCCACTACTTACTCTCTGCTAATCAACATTCTGACCTGCTCAGGGCTGACAACAGGCAGCTGTTCAAAAGTACTGCCTCTCTGTTCTTCCTTTTATTAACTGTATTGGCATAAAAAAGAACACAAAGAGGAGCTCTACTCTTCACTGGGCATAACCAATGGTATCATGGGCTGACCTCCCACTTTTATATGGGATACAGGTTTGTGTCCCCGCACTGTGGTGGAGAGAGTCCTTGATGTGCAGAGCTCTGTATCATTATGGAATAATGAATATGCATATGAATGGATGAGTTCAAAGCACTGAGAAACTAGACTCAAACGTTTAACTGAAATGAGTTTAGAATTTGAAGTATACTTGCATGATTCACAGTAAACTAGTTAAAAAAGGTACTACCCACCTGTAAATCCACATGCAAATACATACTTTTTTCCTATCATATTGTTTAGCCAAATAGCTTTCATTGAGGTAAAACATTATGCTAACATTCTTTGCTGCATCAGTTTTATGCATTTTTACTATATTTCAAAATGTTTACATGGCTTCATTCAGTCAGATTTGCATTCATTGCATTATGGAGTTATTTATTTCAAGGGCTTGATTTTCTGTTACTCAGCTAAGATTATGAAAAAAATCTTCAATTACAGTATGCTTTTCTATGGCACTTTATATATGTATATATACACACATCTTAGTCTGCATGTGCCTTATTAATCACAATACTTATACTTAAATTCATTTATTAATTTGTGGCTACCTCCTTATCCATTTCAGGTTTCTGAGAAAGCATTTCCTGGCAGTCACAGGGTAAGACAGTAAAACTAATCTCAGGCAAAGACAGTAAAACTAATCTCAGGCAAACAGACAGCAAATCAAAGGTCCAGACACTGATTCTGATTGTTAACGTTTGCGGAATGTACCTGATTTTTCTCGTATTTTACTCTGTCCCTCAGCATATACCAATAGAAAGACTGGCCGCTCAATGGTACTTCAGAGAACAGGCTTCTTTCTATTGGTATATACTTGATTTACAATAGCTATGTTGATTAGGCTGTCCAATCAGTGTGTCTGTTTTTGAATAGTAATGAGAAGTCATTATATAATAATAATTTTATATGTATGAAATGTAGAAGAACAGCACATAGTCCTTTTACCCCCTGCTACTCTCATGGTGCATATGAAATTAATTATAAATACAATGACTTTATGAAGTCTACCAGCAGAGAACTTCACAAATGGAATATGCAAAATAAAACAGACACCCACTGCCAAGATTAGATTGCTGTTTCCCTCCAGGGCCCCAGGGGTGGTTCATCTGTCATCTGTGTTCATATAAAACACTATGACACCAATCAAGTTAACATAAATATACAAATCTTTAGCATCTGGTATTGTTCAAATTAAAGAACCAAACATATGTATACAGACATTATGTTTATATTTAATTAAAAAAAAATCTTGTTTTTACTACATCTGTTGCTGCATATTTTAAAGCAAGGAAAGTATGGGAATTTGACATTAGTCTTCAAATCTTATGGCCACCCCCCCCCATTTGAAAATACAAATACATGTAAGCAGAGAAATCTGCAAGTTAAAGCAGCAGCCACAGAGTCATCTACATTCCCTTTAATTCCACAACTGGAAAAGTAGAGAGAAAGAACATTAACATAAAGAAAACCTTATCTTATTATAGCTATATGTAATAAGTTTATGCCAGCCCTTATGTTATTATAGCCTCTCTTAAGACTTATAATTGTTTTTATGATGTAATTATGGCTGTGTATTTGAAATGTTGCCTTGTAATGCTCTCTGATTACGTACATCTCTGCCTTGGGACTGAGTTTATAGAAAAAGAGCATACAGTTAACGTTGATCCAGAAATTAGGGATATGGGAATCTGTAGAAAATGAACTGCCTTTTGATCACCATGTATGTACTATTATATAGAAGTCCTTTTTATTGTACAGCTTATATCTAAGGGTATGTGATCAGGTCAAAGGATATAATAATTCTGCGGTACCAAACTCTCATTAGGCTGATCACTGAGTGTAATGCTCCATCAAGTATTGTTCCTGTCTAAACACTTGTCAAAACTAGAAGAATCACAACTCTTTTTCACTAAAAATCAAAGGCCTAAATCATAAAACTATAGATTTCCTCAATGCCTTGTCTCTCTTCTCAGTATCATACAAGCAACTATGATGCAACATCTGTCTTGTGTATAAAACCACAGCAAACCCTATCCTTTCAAACCTATTACAGATTCACAAGTCCAATAGTAGCATGAGCATTCTCTCAGGGGATCTGTCTTTTTTGCAACATTAATAGAACATTTTGGAGAGACAGGTATGTATCATAGAGAATGTTGCTTCTATGGGACCTTCTTCCATTTCACATAAAGCACAGTACTTCTCTTAATCTAGTCAAATATAATTTGGATAAATGGATAGGAAACTGCAAATTCATCCCTGGCTTAGCACCCATCTCCCTCATGGATATGGGCAACAAGTAAACATTTCAAAACACCCTTGTTCTGTCTGCATCTAAGTAACTCATACACAAAACACAAGGGTCAACAAGCTACCATGGGGATTTAATGCTAGGCTTATTAAGATTCTCACAGATCAATAGCCTACTAAGTACAAATGATTCTAGGAATCAACAGATGCATGGCACTGTAGTTTTGAGCCACGGTATCACATACTTACATGTAGTACATGTGTGTTTGTTCTGCTGGTGAGAGGTTAGCTTTCTAGAAATACCAGCTGTTGTAAGGGGCTGATATTAATTGCACAAACTTTGAGGAATATGCAGAAGGCAGACAGTAGAACAATAAAATTCTGAAGTAAAACTATATCTTTCAAAATTGTCTGAAAGGAATATCCCATAGAATGCTGATACCTACACAGAAAACTTTGTAGCTCCGGCATTATGCATGCTGAGTATAGCCATGAAACAGCATGATTTGGAATAACAAAATACAATGCCATTTATGAATGCAAATATTTTGCATAAAAACACTGAAAATGTGTATTGTGAACATAATTGCAATTCATGCTATTTTGATTATATAAATTAATAAATGTAAATTACACCAAACATATGGATGTCAATAATCATTTGATTAAGGTAACTTAAGGTGTTCTTAAGATCTGGAGGTCACATTATTTAGAAAAATCAAAAGTAAAAGCTCATCAAGTCACTGTTATTATTTCCTATTGTTTATGAACTTTGCAATTATTAGCAACCAAACATAAAAAAACAGAGACAAAACAGTGCATGCCTCTTCTCTTCTAAAGATCAAGCTACAGCCATGTACCACTTGTCCTTTGTACTTATGCCTGGGGACTGGACACCTTTCAGTATTCTTATTCTAAATGCAAAAACCTTTGTATGTGTACAGGTATGTGTGTGTGTGTGTGTGTGTGTGTGTGTGTGTGTGTGTGTGTGTGTGTGTGTGTGTGTGTGTGTGTGTGTGTGTGTGCCTGCGTGCATGTGTGCACATGGCTGTGCGTGTTTCCATGCACGTGGGTATGTATATGTAAGCATGTGAGTTTGTGTATGTACGTAGTAAAAATTGGAAGGCATCATTCACAATTATGAATACATTTAACGGCATCTTTGAGTGCTCTTAACAATCATGCCTGTCAGATTCCCTCATGGTTGAAAGCATGCAGTGATACATACATATTCATTTCCTTTAATAAATACACATATTACGCGCCCTGAACAGCTTTGAGATAATATGTAGTTTTAAAAACTTGGCAAAAACAGTGATGAGAAGGACTGTCACCTTTTTCAGTTGCTAATAGTTTGGTGGGAGGCAGTTGTACAGCAATAGTTCAGTGTTAAAATGCATGACACGGAGAGTGCATGAAGATTGTGATTGCATTTGCCATGTAGCTAGTGCAGAAAATTCTTAGCATATTGACTTCACTAGTATGTCATAATTGCCTGAGTCCCTAGATTTTAAATACTTGTTCTGTTCATGAAAGTAAATGAGGTAGTCGATCACAAGGAAAGAAAATAATTATGTATCACAAATATTTACTATGGAACATCCATTGTGTGTACACACGTAATAGAATACATGTTGTAAATGTCAATCATTTATCCAAAGCACATTAGTGCAGAAAATTCTTAGCATATTGACCTCACAAGTATGTCATAATTGCCTGAGTCCCTAGATTTTAAATATTTGTTCTGTTCATGAAAGTAAATGAGGTAGTCGATCACAAGGAAAGAACATAATTATGTATCACAAATATTTACTATGAAACATCCATTGTGCGTACACACGTAATAGAATACATGTTGTAAATGTCAATCATTTATCCAAAGCACATTGTTTTTGTTAGCATGCAAAGAAGGAAGCTCTATCTTAATAGAGAGGAAGATGTAAAACTTTTGAACCATGAAACATTTTCCTCTAAAACAAGAGTAGTTGTATGTTTGCTCTAATGTTGGTTTATTCAGCTGTATTCCTCAAAGATTGGAATAACTGAAAGTTTATTTGTTAAGTGCAATGGGATATAAATGGAAGTAACATTGCCATGCACTGAATAACCTTTTCTTTAGTGGCAGTGGCAACATAGATTTAAAGTCAGAAGTGTATTGACACAGCCCCAACATAAAAAGCTTCAAGGGGCTTTTGCATCCCAACATAACAAATGTTGTTAGTTTTTTGTTTTAAAATGTTTGCTGTTGTGAGGATGTGTTTTTGTTATGGATGACTGAGCAAATGTATTTTTTGTACTAGCATTATGTTTTGGATAAAGAGACTTGTGCAAATACATTGACAAATATAACATCTGTTGCTGGTATAAGCTGTTCATGACTAAGACCATTTAATGAAAGAATGCTTTTGAGCCAAGACTTGGTAGCATTTTCATGACTGGAGTCATGTTCAGACAGTTGTTTTTTTCAGCCTGTGCTCTTAGTGGGTTTTATTTTCATCTTATTATTTTTTTTCTTTTTTGCTACTTGTGTTTTATAGAGTTTAATTTACTGTATCCCACTTTTATGAGACATGTTAACCTTTCAGTAGATATTATTGTGACAACTGAGGAAAAGTGACTGCAGGCAGGATCAAAAACTATCATGTTTTAAGTAAGCAATAATTCCCGCCACGGTTGTTTTATTGGGGAAATAACAAAGTGTCCAGGGGGTGTTTTGAGGGTCTATTTTGTATATTCAAATGCTTAATTGTTCGAATCACTAAACATCGATCTTTAGTGATCAAACAATTAAATGTTCGAATATATTAAAAATAAATATTTACAAAAAAAAAAAAAGAAAAAATAAAGGGTGTAATCAGGGGGGCAAGCCCCCCTGCACCTCCCACACACCCGCTACTTAAATATACCAACTCTGAGATCGCACTTCAGTGTGCTACAGTGCAGAAATTTAAAAGTTCCCATTTCCTACACTGTAGCACGATTTTGGAGTTGGTATATTTAAGTAGCGGGGTGTGTGGGGGATGTAGGGGGGGCTTGCCCTCCTGCTTACACCCTTTAGTTATTTTTTATTAGTTTTTTTAAAAATTTTTTAGCTATTCGAACATTTAAATGTTCAATCACTAAAGTTCGATATTTAGTGATTCGAACATTTAAGCGTTCAAATATATAAAATAGACCCTGTTTTGAGGCCAGATGCCACAGATGGGGTGCTTCTACAACTCTTGAATGTTCATTATTTCTCTTATAACACCCACTCTGGAGGGCATTATTGTGCTTAGAAAATTGGGTTATATACTTTTGATGTAAAATACCTTCTCTGCTAATACTTTAAAGTTGTTGTAGCATATGTAATTGTCAGAGGAAGTATTTTACAGACAAAATATAAGTTCAGTGAGTAATAAATATCAACACACATACACACCCACACACATGCAGAAGCACAGACAAACTTAGCTACACAAACACAAAAAACATACACACTTGCCCAAAAAACACAGCCGCTTTCTTGGCTGACCTCATTTCAGATGTATCATTATGATCAAATAAATGACAAAAATATCATACAGTGCATGCATCACAAACATCCTCTCACCTGTCCGTGATTTAGCAGAATGTTTCAGATTTTGTCTCATATTTTTAATCTGTCCCTTAGTAAATTACTGTTTCTTACTTCTTATTGTTCTGATAGAGTGTGTTGATGGTAAAACTCTTGCTCTTTCTGTCCTGAACTCTTCAGCAAGTTGTATACCTTCTCCCTCTCTTTCAGTCACTCAGTCTTACACACACAGACACACAGGCACACACACGCGCACATACGCATACACACACACACACACACACACACACACACACACACACACACACACACACACACACGCACGCATGCACGCACACACACGCATGGAGTCACACAATTCCCCACATTGCTAGATGTGGCTTTTTAAACTACTACATACAAGCAGAAAGTAAAATGGCACATTATTATAATGGCTCCTGCATTTACTTTTGCTAGTTGGCTATATTTAATTATTTATTTTATGCTCACTAAACACAAAACAACATTCAGAAAGCTCAAAAAATTGTCATCTCTTTGCTTTCTTTCAGTCTGAACTTCATAGCAACTTAATATGCTGCTGTGAAGTGGTGGATTTGTTTTTATTGGGAGATATCTTTACATTAATACCCTTGTGGAAAATGTATGTTCTCTAATAGGGTAACAATGCATCCATTATCTAAATATCATTGTCATAACTGATAAATTCAACATTTTATCAATGGATATTATTTTTCCCCAGAAAATGAACTGTGGCTGGATTATATATATATATATATATATATATATATATATATATATATATATATATATATATATATATATATATATATACATATATTACATTTTTATTAAGATACATAGTGCTATTTCAAAAATATACTGAACGAAGTCTTGATTAAAGGCCAGTACTATTTATATGTACCTCTGATCCTCTTAGCATAAGAAATTTGGACAAAGCCTAAGGATAATGAGGGGACAAAGGCCCAAAAATAAGGACAGATTTTAAATATTTCTTATAACCTTGGAAAGTAGCTAGAATAGCTGCATTTGTACTAGAATGTATTTTCCAGAGGATATGAAATCTGAAACTCAAATGCATGGCATTATTTGATGAATTCAGTCCTTGGTGATTTCCCAGAAAACCGCAACTTTTATCAAAAATATGAGGCAGAAACTTGGAGCTTCTGTGAAAATCTGGACAGTTGAGAGGTATATATTTAAATATAAAAATCTGGACTGTTCAATGCCTGTTTTTAGAAAAGAGGCCGATGAAATTAGACTTAAACAATGAAATAAAATGAAGTGTGGCAGACATGAAATTTGGTGATTTTAATGTAAACAACGTAAGCACTTTCATTCACAAACATAGTACTTGAAGTTCATACGTTCAAATAGTTAAGTTTGTGAATGAAAGTATTTACTTGTCTTTTACATTAAAATATCTGTCTGTTTAGTTTCTATCATGTTTTATTTTGTTTAAGTTTGGTATACTTTAGTATACATAGCAACAGATTTTGAGTTAAATAAACAAAAATTCCAAAATAGCGACTGGTTGTGTTTCAAGTAGTTTGAAAATACTTTGTTATAAAAAAGATAGAACTTTGCATGCTGTTTAAAATCCATTTATTCCCATGGAATTTGATTAATAAAAGACTGCACTGTCACATTGAACATTTTTTCATCCTCTACTGGGCAATCCTCTTTGCCCTATTAACTTAGAAACAGCAGACTATGGAGTGATTTCTCTACACATTGACAAGTTGCTGTTCCATGACCATCAGGAGCATTAGTCATAAGATGTCAAGGATCAAAATGCTGATGGATGTTTTTCATTGATGATCACTGCTAGTATGGCTGGTAACAATTCATTTGTTTTGGGAGATTTCATGTTTATGTGATTGCAGAATTTCCAGATTTAAGTTCAGAGGTATGGGGGGGGGGTTGACCCATTATCAGGAGGTGCAGGGTGTTTACTCCACTGCAGAAAATTGCTTACAGTTACTTATTTTTTGCCATTATGTGTTTTTTGGACATTCATTTTTGGCATTATGAGTTCTTAGGTTTTAGCACACTTTGCAAAATCTGTTTTTTATCAAATCTCATAGGACTAAATGAATTAAAACATTGTATACAAAGTAGTATTATTTTTATATCAATCAATGTTTTTTTCAGACACTCTGACACATAATCAAATGCTAAAAGTATAACAGCAAGCATATGTTCATTATGTTTGAAAAGATTCCTATCAGATTCATTAAAGTCCTCCAGTGTCACATCCAGGAGTCTTTCGAGTTTCCTGACCTAGACATGTTTTGAGGCATGATCCTTTGCACACATCTGGGTTTTAAGAACTCAGTCAAACATTTGGATATTATTATAATTTGCAACGGGTGGTCTTACCAATATTCACCTCTTGTTAGCTAATATACCACCTCCCTCTTCAGTATCTAAGTTACATCAACTAATACAAGACATTTTCAAAATAGAAATATCTCACACTACATTTCTGCTAAGAGTTTTTAATTTTAACATCACTGCAGTGCCAATTTTCCCCTTAACAAATGATATTGTATCATAACCTAGGGCAGCTAGCAACTCATGCCACAAGACCTAAGCAACTTCTAGACAGTGACTCTATACTGGACCTTATAATTACTAATATAAAGTTGAGATGTACAGATGTTAATATCCTGCCCAATAGTTTAAGCAATCACTACCCAATATGGTCTACCTGGTTATTTAAATCCATAAAAAAGCCACCAGACATCCTAACTTACAGACCTATCTTAGAAAACAAACAACAAATTCTAAACACCCAAGTGAACCTCACTGATTGGTCCAGTATCTACAACTACACAAAGTTGAACACACCCTTTGCTCACTACAGTTTTTCCAGTCATAAAAATAAGACTAAGAGGTCAAAGATGCCCACTGCAAAAATGGAAAAATCAACACAAACAATAAACTAAAAGAAAATTACATTAATTTAAATAAAAGCGCAAATATAACCACTAACACAGAAAACATGTGTCTATGAACAAACAATCTATGCTAGCTTCCAACACAAAATATTATTTTGGAAAGAATTAAAAACACTAACAGGCAATATTACTGACAGCAAGCAATCTGACCTCACTTTACCCAACATTGAAAAATTCTCAAATAAATATATAAACTCTATAACTGACTCCATTAAAAACATAATCAAAACTTCAGTCAACACCAAATTCCACCTCCACTCATCAATGCAACACACTACTTCCAAGCACAATTCTTACAACTAGACACACTACCAACACTCCATTTTAAACAGCACCATCATAAGCAAATCAAAAAAGCACTTATCAAGTTAAACAGCAAAACAGGAAAAAAAAGACAAAAAAAAGACAAAAAAAAAAACCCTTCACCCCTCATTCCTAGGAATGTCACTCACCACACAGCAAAGCCAATGACATATATCTTCAATATCTGCTTGACAACCTCCAATGTTCCCTCTGACGTTAAACGTGCATATATCACACCACTTACCCAAAAATGCCATTCTTAAACTATGTAGCAATTATAAACCAGTAGCTAATCTCATTCCTTTAATCATAGCCAAACCACAGTCAAATGTGGCTTTAGGCAGGAATAGACCAGACCCCCCCCCCCCCGCAGTCATTCCAGTTTATCATTACTTGTCTTTATTCTCCAATTACCATAAATACTGTTCAAAGCTAGTAGCATGCATATTATTTTCTTTTTTACTTTTGAAATGAATACAGCAATGTGGATTTAATTTAAAACTTTCAATTTATTTAGGGCTTGACCAGTCTGGTCCAACTAGGTTAGTAGCCTCTTTTCAGGGGAGATCCTTGTTGGTATTTATACTACTAGGGGATATTCAGCCAGGGCATTGGGGAACTTTCCCATACTAGTTTTGATAGCTCAGGGGGGGGGGTGTAAAAGGTCACACAACACCTACCATCAATGCAGACAGTCCTCAATTTAACATCTCAGCTGAAGGATGACACACTCATGAGTGTAGCAATCCATTATACTGCACTGCCAACAACCCATCTACATGGTGCTGGAATAGAACCTAAAGCCTTCTGCACTAAAGGCAAGTAAGCTACCTGTTGTGCTACAAACACCACTTTCAAATTATATAGCACAAATGCTGATGGACATTCGCTAAACAAAACAGTTCCACATTGAAAACAGACTTCTCTTCCATTAAAGCACATATTCATTGAAAATGCTTCTGGCCATAAGCCCCCTGCATACATTTTAGTACCACCCATAAATGCATGTGTTATTAGATTCACCTTCCTGATTTAATGTATTTTATGTTAAACATTTATTAGAGTGCATTTTAAATTCATAATTTGGAAGCTTTTTTTCCATTAAGCAGTGAAACAAAATACATGAACCAATAAATGACAAAATTACCCATTTCAGAACATTTTCACCAACTCTAATAACGAACTGTAAGGGTCTGGTAGCTGGTGTAGAGGATTAAGGCTCTTGCCTTCTATAGTCAAGATACAGGGTTTGAGCCTAAACAAGTTAGTTGAGTACCTAACCTGCCCTGTCTAACTAGGGTATCACACACACAAAGTGTCATAAGTTCCGCTAGTTAGCATTTGAAAATCAAAGCTTGTGGTGCTGCAAGTTAAATAAGGCTCCATCTAGGTTCTGAAAAGTTCATACCTATGTGCAAAAAAAAATTCTTCTTTTTTTTAAATTAAATGTTGTGGCACTCCCCCCGCTCCCCCCCCCCCCAGCCAGTGGTTGCCTAGTGCTGTACCTGTCTCTGCCTTTAACAAAAATATTTGAAAAGATAATATACAAGCAAATCTGAGAATACATAAATAATATGGGCTTCATTGTGAAGTCCTCACACTGGGCCAGTAATCAAGGAACCTGAATTCTAACCACTGCCACTGGAGAGGGACGTCTACTTGGAATACAAATGGAAGCACTTAGTATTTCCAGATGCAGTTAATCACCCCCACCCAAATATGTACTATCCCAGAAGATTATTCTCACACTGCTACAAAGTTTATAAAACACATAAAACAATTTTGTTTTTTATTTGCAGGGGAGCAAGTCACTATGCATCATATCTCTCCACATCATATCTCTCTGATGCTTCATCATATCTCTCTGATGCTTCATCATATCTCTCTTATTTAGTGTAAGAAATCTGGGCAAATTTTAAATATTGCTCTCATAAACTTAGAAAGTCACTAGAATAACAAGTTTTGAGTTAGCATGTATTTTTGAAGGATATGAAGCCTGAAACTAAATGCCTGTCATTATTTAGTGACTTCAATCCTCAATGTTTGCCAGAAAACCATAATTTTTTTTCAGAACAGACAAAAATACGAGGAAAAAATCTGGACATTCTGCAAAAATTTGTGCGGTTGAGAGGTATGCAGCCCTAATACAGAAGTAAGCCCCTACACTCCTAATCTCAATATAGGAGTATACAAATTCCAATGCTGCAGAACCCTAAAGACAAGTGAAGCATGGAAAACAAATATACAACTAACTTTTGTTCTCTTCTCAGTTTAGTACAGCACAGTATGTGTGAGTTAGCCAAATCTGTAATTCTGAAATATCAGAAACCTGATGATCTTCATGGGATGGCATTCTAAGATTTGCTTAATAGGTAAATGCCTAACCTTTGTTTTATCCACCACACCTTTTATATTTATCATTTCTGAAAATGAGTCGTCTTACATGAATCTATCTTGGTCTACCAATTATTTCCATTCTAAGTACAGCTATTTTTCTGAATAATAGTGCCTGTTGGGAAGATAATTTTAACTTCATAAACTTTTGGCTGGAAAAATACCCATTCAGACACTAAGCTGACTTTGTTAGGGACGGCTTGCACCTGTCACCCTTGGGCTTTTGGATATTGGCAAAGGCTCTTGCTACCCCCATAGTGCCTTTTTTAGGCAAGGCTCAAAAGACAAACCCACCTCCATAGGTATCACAAGGGATAAGAAACTAAGAGTAATGCTACTCAACGCCAGAAGTCTAAACCTCAAGATGCACGTACTCAAAACTCTCCTTAGCATGGAGAACATCGATATCTGTGCAGTAACAGAAACCTGGTTCAGGGCTCCCAAGAGCACCCCAGCACTACCAGGTTATACCTCATACCATGCTTTTCGGCCCCAAAACTTGGACCGAACCACAAAAGGAGGGGGAGTATCAATATTCATCAAAGATACCCACACCTCCAGGTTGTTGGCAAAGCACGAAGCATCAGAGACTATCCATGTGCAACTAACAGTGGGTAAAACTGCCTTCCAGTTTATAGCCTGCTGCAGACCACCCTCCCAAACCCAGGAACCCCACTCGGCCTTCCTGAGAACACTGGAAAATATGAAGGTTCCGTGCATGTGTGCCTGTGTCGTAGATCGGACTACAGTACAGGTAAGGGAAAATTCCCTTTCCCCCACTGTAGTGCGATCTCGGAGTGAGAATAATAAAGTAGGGGGGTGTGGGGGGTGCAGGAGCGAAGCCCCCGTGCAGAAATATAGATTTTTTTTTGGAACTACACATACACGGAAGTGCTTTTCGATGTTAAGCTCTTTCGTGTATGTGTGTTCGATGTTTTGTGATTCGGACATATGCTAGTCGAGCATGTGCCCTAGAGCCATATAGATATATATATATATATATATATATATATATATATATATATATATATATACATATATATATATATATATATATATATATACACACACACACACACACACACACACACACACACACATATACATATACAAATATGTTTACACAATCATACTAAATTTTAATCGCTGTTAGACCCCATCTCCTTTTATCATAATCACCATCTGATTTTACTTACTATTGTTTCTAAACTCCATTTAAAATTAAATATAATTTAATTTCTTCTTTCATTTCATATAACCCACATAACACAGAATAAGGTTTTTATGTATTCATTTAACATATTTTTTATTTCTATTCTTATAATATCCACATTTTTATCCACTTCTTTTATATATTGGAAAATCTTCTTTACATAGTTTTTCCTATAACTTTTTTACTGTTTTATATTTTAAAAACACATGTTCTATAGTTGTTTCTATAGTTGTTTCTTCTTGACAATGTAAACATTTTCTATCAATTTTCTCCTTATATGGCATATTTCCTTTTACTGACAATTTATTTATTACCAGTCTCCACAAAAAATCTTGACACTCTACTTTCTGATTATACCATTTCCTTATTTTTATAGCTTAATTTTTTTTGTTAGATTTTTCCCATGGCTTTACATAATAACATTTTATAATTACATTCTTATACCATACTTTTCTATCTTTTCCTGTATCATCAATTTTTATTTTCCACAAAAAATATTTTTTCTTGCCAATATTTTATTTCCTTATTTATACAATCTTTTTGTCTATTACTCTTTTTACTACACCTCCACGTTGATCATACTTATATTTATACAGTTTTACTACAAATCTCTCATAATTTTCATTTAACCACTTTAACACTTTGTGCAAATTTAATGAAGCAGCATATACCACCAGGTTAATTAAACCCTAAACCTCCTTCTTCTTTATTTACATACAAAACTCCTCTTTTTACTGGGTTTAATCTAGAACCCCATATGAATGAATATGTATATATATATATATATATATATATATATATATATATATATATATATATATATATATATAAAATATATCTGCCATAATTCCTTTTTAAATACTGTTGGCAACATAAATATACTTGCTAAGCATGCTATTTTCCCATCAATACTGAATTTATCAAATCAGCCATTTTTCTAAATAATAATTTATTTGTTCTCCAAAAAAGACAGTTTTGTATTATTTCTTCATTGAATTCTACTTATATCTTTATTCCCAAATATTATACCTAATACAAAAATTTCATTCATTGCAAAATATACACTGTACCCTTCTTTTTTACTACATCACCTAAACCACTATCATCTCTAGACACTCATTTTGCAAATTATTACTTCTTTTATCCAGATTTTGTTTGCAATTATTCTAATACCATCAGCATATGTTAACAGAACTGGAAGTTATAACCACCCCTAAAGTGTTATGTACCCCGCCTCCTTCATTTTGTAATTTGTTTGACATATTATCACATTTATAACTAATGAAAGAGAGTACAACTCATTGAATAACCCTGTCTTACACCACTCTTCATATGTACCTGTTGGCTTAACCAGCAATTTACAAGTTCATAGGTTCATAGGTAGGTACTAGGCTATCTGCCCAAAAGCATTTATAAGCCTAGCTGGAATGTGTTGGCTTTCGCTGTCCCCTTAGATTAGTTCCCTGTGCCTCTGTCCAGCAGACCCACCGAAGTGATCCCCAGGGTAAACTTCCTGTTTCCCATCCACTCGTCAAGGTTTCTCTTGAAGAATGTTAGTGAGGAGATCTGCCTAATGAAGATTGGAATCTTGTTCCAGAGCATGGGAAGTCTCTGGGACAGGAATCTATCCCTCCAGCACGTCCAATTTATTGTTGTGGTGAGGTTTAGATCCCTAGTGTGTGTGGCTCGAGGGGATATGGTTTTCTTTAGGTGGAGCATGTCCATCAATTCTGGGTTGGACATGGCCTTGTATGTCAGGCAGAGATTACCTCTGAGTAGGCGGTATGCAACCGAGTACAGCTGGTGTTTCTTCAGTTGAGCTGTATAGGGCATCTGTTTGAGGCCAGTGATCCTCTTGGTGAGTTACTTCTGTGGTCTTTCCAGCTGTTGCAGGTGTCTTGAGGTACATCCCAAATGGGGCATTGTACTCTATGATGGGTCTGATGAGTGGTGTGTAGAGGGGCACAATGACCTCTTTTGATCTGTATGCAAACCCTTTTGTGATTAGGTGGGCCACATAAAAGGATTTTCTAACCACTTTGGCAATGTGATTATCAAAGGAGAGATTACTATCTACTTGGGTCCCCAGATCCCTTATTTTGTCTTTCATATTTAGGGGGCTACCACCTATGTTGTAATTTGTGGGTACTTTGTTTTTTCCAAAGGGGATGACTATGCACTTTTTGGCATTTAGCTTGAGGCCATGGTTTTGACACCAGGTATCTGTCTCAGCGAAACCCTTTTGGAGGATGTCTGTGTCAGCTGGAGTGTCAATTATAGCACCTAGTTTGCAGTCGTCTGCAAACTTGGTCAGCCATAGTCCTCCTGTGCTTTCCTGTACCTCTGAGAAGTATATGCTGAACAGGAGGGGGTCCTAGGACTGAGCCCTGGGGAATACCACTTGTAATCAGTTTAGAGTCAGACCTAGCTCCCGCAACTCTTACCATGTGGGTTCTGTCCATGAGCCAGTTGTCAACCCATCTCATGACATAGGGGTTTATGTTCAGGCTGGTGAGCTTGTCTATAATACCAGAATGGGGAATGGTGTTGAAGGCTTTTCTGAGGTCTAGGTAGGCTGTGTGGACCACCTTTCCCTCATCTATAGCCTTGGTAACTGTCTCAAAGAAGTCCACCAGGTTTAGGAGGCATGATATGCCCTTAACAAAGCCAGACTGGGTAGGGTCCAGTGTTTGGAGGTTCCCAATGTCTCTGTTAATGATATCCATGATGATGCTCTCCATAGCCTTGCAGACCAAGCTAGTCAGGCTTATAGGGTGATAGTTCCCAGGGTCTGTTGTGGCTCCACCTTTGTGGAGCGGAATAACCGTTGCTGTGCACCACTCTATGGGCATGTAGCCTGTGGAGAGGCTGAGTTTGAACAGTGTGTTTAGGTGAGGGGTTAGTTCATCTTTGAGCTCATGTAGGACACAGCCTGGGACACCATCCAGTCCCATTGATGCTGTGTTTTTGGCTTTGGAGAGGGCTGTTTTAACCTGAGTGTCGGTGATTTCAAGGACACTACATTCCTCTGGTATGGTTATGGGCCCTTTTGGGGGTAAGGGAGGGTGACATTTGCACTGAGCCTGTCTGTCAGGATGTTGGCGATATCAGTCGGTTCAGTGTATTTTGTGCCATTCTGCACTAACTCTGAGCAGATCTGGGAATTGCCACTTAGATTCTTGACATAGCTAAAGAATGTCTTGTGGTTATCTTTGGAGTCCTTGGCAATTTTTCTTTCGAAGCTAGCCTTGGATGATTTTATGAGGGATCACAGTTTCTTGCTGATACTGATTAGGAATGTCTTCCCCTCTTGAGATTTTACTCTTTTCTGTACTAGTTTCCTCCTTCTATTGTATAGCTTGTTTATGGCAGGGGTCCACCAGATTGATTTCCTTTTCTTGGAGGAGTGAGTCTTGGTTTTGGTTGGGATAGCATGATCCATGCATTCTTGCAGATGCCTGTAGAGTGCATTAATAAAGGATTTTGCAGCTTGAGCAGCATTATCCTTTAGCATGGAGGATTTGAAACTTTCCACCTCTGTCTTAAGTAACGTGAAGTTTGCTTTTGAAACGTTTTTCACGTTGGTTTCTTTGACCGGGGGTGGGGGCGGAATGTGGATATCCAGAGTGATTAGTTTATGGTCAGAACTAACCAGCATGGGGTTGACCTCTGGTGTGGAATACCAGTCGCCCATGTTGGTGATGACCAGGTCCAATATGTTGTCACCTCTGGTGGAATTGTCGACCAGTTGATCCAGGGTGCTTGAGTTTATAAATTCTAGGAAATGTTGGGCAAGGGAGTTAGTACTTGAGTAGTTCTCTCAGTTAATGTTTGGTTAATTGAAATTACCCAATATCAGGGTGTTTTGTAGGACCTTTATGATTCCCAGTGTTTCTAGAAATGCAGAATGGGGTCCAGGGACATGGTGGGTGATCTGTAGCAAGCTACAATTTGAATTGCAGTTCTGCCTGGTGTTAGTTGTTACTAGTAGATCTCTGAAGCATCGTGCTGTGCTACTAACCTGGAGGTGTGGGTATCCTTGATGAATATGGATATGTCCCCACCTTTTGTATTTCGGTCTAGGTTTTGTGACCGAAATGATATGTTACTGCACATATATCAATTTTCTCCATACTGAGGAATGCCTCGAGTGCATGCATTATGAGGTTTAGACTTCTGGCACTGAGTAGCATTACCCTCAGTTTTTTGTTACTTGAGCTATTTATGGCGGTGGATTTGTCTTTTGAGCCTTGCCTAAAAAAGGCACTATGGGGGTGGCAAGAGCCTTGGCCAGTATTCAAAAGCCTAAGGGTGACAGGTGCAAGCCATCTCTAGCAAAGCAGCATGGCTTGTCGAGCATGTCATCCCAGGCTGACAGACACTGGATCCCCTTTGAATCACTCCAGCAGCTTAGCCAATTGTTGAAATTGATAATTTGTTTTTTATACCATGGTATCATTCTTGGTGAGGGCAGGATGCTACTCAGGGTCAGGGTCATACTGGCCTGGGCTATGTGATCAGAGAGCTCTTCCATGTCTCTTTTCATGTAGTCCAGGGAGGTACAGCTCAGGTCATTCACACCAACATGGACAATGACAGAGTCGCATTTGTACTTGTTCTGGGGTGATCTGAGTGCTTGTGTTATGTGGCAGATCCTGGCACCAAACAGGCAGCTAACAGTAACCTTCTCCTTGTTCAGCCTAGTGAATGGGATGTCAGTGTGCCTGACTATAGAGTCACCTATTACTAATGTGTTGGGTATGTTATTTTGCCTTAAGGGCTGTGATTGCATGGCACACTGGTTTTGCGAAGTATGTGTTTCATGGTTTGTGTTGGGCAGTGGAGGTTGCTTGGATGTCTGCTTTGAAGGTCTCTGTTGCTTTTGCAGATTTTTATTTAGAGCCTCTGAGTATGTTTTTGTGTATTTATGTGTGTTTTTTGCCAGTGCTGGTTTCATAGGTCTATGTGAGACCGGTGGTGTGATGCAAGTAATTCCCTTCTTCTCTTGACTGTCTAGTCCAGTCTTGGGTTGACAGAGCTTAGCCTCCAGTTTGGCTGTATAATTGCATCTCTTGCATGTATTAGTGTTTGGTGGTAGGAGGAGAGGGTTATCTGCGTACATGAGGCAGTTGTAACATAGCCTCAAAATGCCCGGAATCACCAGTTGGTCCAGAGAGTACACCTGAAAAAGCCCTTTGGACATGTCTGGATAGGTACAGTGAGCTGTTTTACTGATTGGCTGGTAAGGTCGAATAGAGAGCCTTGCCCTTCTCTACAGTATTGGGTGGGGGGTCTAGCGCTAAGGTTTATTAGTGTTTGCTATGAGTTTTGAGCAAGTGCCAGGCTGAGAAGTGAATGGTTTGAGTGCTTAAGTTGAAAGTTTGTCTAGTTCCAAGGGAAAAATTAAAGAATAGACTTTGTGGAGCCGGGAATAGTTATACACTATCTAACCGGTGCTGCCCGGCTCACAAAACTGGGAAAATGCATTTTTTATAGCAGGGAAATGAAAGAGATAGAAATTAGCCCAAAATGGCCAATAAACTACTATTTTCTGAGCTGAAACCACTCCTCCAGGGACAGATAGGCTGCTCAAAGCTCCCTTCTCTCACAGGTGAACAGAGAAACTTCCTTCTATCCAAGTAAGGTATGGGCAAACAGAGAGATTTGTAACACAGGCCTGAATTCAGCACTAACCTAAAAACTGGACTATACTAGCTTAGAAAGGCAGGAAAACAAGTATATTTTTTGTTTTTTCAGAAAATAAAGCAAATACAATAAAAAAAAAACACTTAAAATGCACAGAAATGGCTATCACTGGCATACATAATTTCCTAACTTTCTCACTTGTATTATATTATTTCATTATTACCCATAAGATTCCATGTTTAATTGTTTCAAATAAGATTCCATGTTCAATTGTGTCAAATACCTTATTAAGGCCTCCTATCATGACTTTTGCTTTTTCTCTCCTGCTCATAACATCATCGGCAATTTCTCTATCATTAATAATTCTTGACTACCCTTCCCCTTTATGCTATATATGCTATATTCCAAAATATTTTCCATTTTAGTTTCAAATCTCTTTTGTATTATTTTCATAAAGATCTTATGATGATTACTATTCAATACTGTCTCCAGATTTTTAATTGTCTTCAATCTTCCTTCTTACATATAAATTTAAGTATTCCATTACAGAATTCTTTATACATAAAACCTTATTTTAACCATTCATTCAAAATTTTGAAAAATATTTTTGCCACAATATTAAAATGTATAAATTTCGTAGCTATTTCATCTGGTCCTGCGTCCAAATCTATATTCACTTGCCCTAATACTATATCTAGCTCATTTAAAGAAATCTCCTTTTCCAACTCTTTAATCTCTTTTTCTATTACCTTTTTTCCTTTCCATGTTCTTTTCACTACCTTCTTTTTACTTCACATATTTCTTGTACATATTTTTCTACAGTATTCATAATCTTTTCCTGAGTTCTTTCTGTTTCTCCTTTTACATTTTTTATTTCTCTCATTACACTACCATCTTTCCTTACTAATCTGCTTAAGTAACTTGATACTACTTCTCTTTACTCTTGTAAAAATATCTTTTCTTATATAACAATTTGTGTATTTTTCTTGATTTCGTTCATATAATTCTTTTTCCTTTGTCAAAGTACTTTATTTCATTATGTTCTAAATCTTCCAATGTATCACTATATATTATTTTATATATTTCTTTCTTTACTTTTCTCACATCATACTGTCACTGTAATAATATATTTTTTAATATTTTTCCTTAAATATCAATCACCATTCAGACCAATTTTTATAAAATGCTCTCATAGTAATATGATCTTTCTATAATTGTATTACTAATCTCTTTCCTTTCTAATTCCATGCTTTCTCATTTATCTTTTTTCATTTGCCTATTTTATGTATTTCTTGTTTTCCTTTATCTCTAGTCATATTGCAAGATGATCAGAAAATCCTGTTTCGAATACCTTCCCTTCTCCTATAACTATACCTCCTGATAGTATAACATAATCTATTTCAATTATATATATATATATATATATATATATATATACCCCTTTTGTAAGTCCATGAATTTTTGTCCCAAACTTTTAATTCACCATATCTTATAATTTATAACATTTTCTTAAATAATTTCCTTTCTTTTTATGCTTGCCTCTAAAATTACAATTAAAGTCACCTATTATTATAATATTTATATTTATCAGTACATAGTGGAAAATCTGATGAAATAAGCTTTCCCTTTCTTTACAATTAGTATAAGCATATAATGTTATAATTCTATAAACTTGTTTCCATTTTTAATCTACAATGAGTACTATTTGTATTTTTGTTAACATTACATCTAATATATTTCATGTATTTCTACAGAATACGGCCATTCCAGAACATCTCGCATTTCCCAAATTCCAGGTTATCTTTCCTCCCCATAGTTTCTCTGTTTGTAATCTTTCTTCATTTGTTAAAAATCATGTGCCTTCTAATACAATCATATCTACATCATATGTATTACACCACTCCAAAATTCCTGTTCTTCTTTCTATATTCTTAATACTATTCACATTTACAGAACACACTCTAAACTTTTCATTTTCCTTAAATTCATGGTTTCATAAGTTCATAGGTAATTTCTAGGCTAGCTTTCTCAACAGGTCTAGCCAATGAACTCCCCCAAAGTGGGGATTAAGCACTGTACTTTGTGTCTGTAACCATTATACCAAATCACCATCATTAGAGATTTTTTTTCATCCATTTCCTTTCTTTTTTCCTTTGTACTTATCCCTTTACATTTTCTTTTTTTCTTTGAAACTTTTACCAGTGGAATCATTTTTTCCTTTTAATTACCTCCCAATTCATGTCTGCTTCATCACTTATTTCAGAACCTTCACCTATGTCCTCTCTATTATTTTTTCTCATCTATTTTTTCTTTTATTTCTACTACTTCTAACATTTCTTTTTTTTTCCCTACTTTCATTTATGCAATGCATCAATAAATTTTATTAAAGTTATAACATTTCAATTCACATTGTTTCCATCATCTCTCATTTCTCCTGCATTTTCTTTTTATCACAGTTACTTATCCAATGTCCTTCTTTTCCGCAAAAAAAAAAAAAAAAAAAAAAACATGTTTTGGGGTATCCCCAGTATTTTACAACATCCCTATTCCACTCCATATTTATCATGCTTGATAAACGTATAATTGGCTTCTCTTTCTATTTTAAACACAATATTACAATCCCAGCCACCAGTCCATAAACCCCTTTTGTAATGAGCTTTTGTGATGTCCAGTACTTATTTACATAAAGCTTTCAAATGTCCTTTCAAGGTCTCTTTTTTTTACTTCTGTTCAAAATTGTAAGAATTTTCTTTTATGTTTGCCTGTTAAATGATTTTATAATATAAAGATTCCATCAGTAAGAGTTTTTCTTTTTCATATTCTCCAAGAAAATTTTCCATTAAAAAAGTCTCAAATATAATGTCACAAAATGTCTTTGTTAATAAGAATAAATGCTGTTACCTCATGTTGTCTTACACCCAAAGGAGCTATTAAATTGTCCCACACTTATAACCTGTCCATTTCTTTGTCTTCTTTACTTTGAATCCTTACTACTTACTTCTGTTTTTCATTTTCTTCTACATTCTTTTTTGCTACTCCACTTTTGCCTTATTTTGCTTTCTCTGCATATGTCTTTTTTTCTATCTCCCCACTATTCTATACAGGATTATCTTGGTATCCTTGTTTTGTATTTTCTCCATAATCTCCCCTCAAGAAACATCTCCTTTATTTTCTGGCTCACTGTGCACCACAATTTCTTTAAGTAAATCATCCTACAACCCTTCAGACTGGAGGGTTATAATTACACATCCATCATTTGCTGATCATCTCCAGTAAACAGATTTCAATGAAACATTTCAACAGAATCCTGCACACATTTTCCGATCTCAATATTTGCTTTCTTCTTCATTTCTTACACCACTGCATCATCTCCTTCTCTCTCCATCTGTCTTCCAGTTTGTCTGGGCCATATATATATTATATATATATATATATATATATATATATATATATGTATATATATATATATATATATATATATATATATATATATATTACATATTATTTACATATTTGCATATTAACACAGTTTACAAATATTTACATCTCCATACATGTACTTGACATTTTCAAGTATTCCTCCCACACTTTTACACAACCAAAACCATATATTTTCCAATATTTTTGCAAAAGTCCATTTCCCATTATATTTAATTTCATTGTATCTCTCATTCCATATTGTCCATGCAAATTAAAAAACAATTCTATCCATCTTATTTACTTCTTCTTATCTTTGTGCTCCATAGTAACCATATTCTATCATGTCTATGTTTAACTGTTCATAGTTTAAATACTTTTTTAACCATAGCATGTTTAAATATTTTTAACCATAACTTCTTAATTCTGTCTCATTAAAAAAAAATGTCCTGCAGTTTCTAATTCCCTACACTTATTAAAATTCTGTCTTGTTTTCTCTTATACTGCATCTTAGCTTTTACATGTAGTTTGCATATGGATAATCTCCATTAAAAATCATTACATTCCTTTATTTTTTGTAATTTTCATATCTCCCTAATATAGCTTTTTTTCTTATTCATTTCAAGATCTTTCCATGGGTCAACAAAATAAAAGTTTTTCATTATATTAACATATCATTCCTTTCTTTTCTTTTCTATTACATTCTTTCTTTTTTTCTGTAATGCATTTTTCTTCTGATATTCTTTTATTTCATCAGTATTAATAAATTTGCCTAACTTCTTAACTTCCATTCCTTCCCATACATCTTTATATTTATAATACATTATCATTTCTATCAAAATTTTTCTTCCTTCATAGTACTTTTATTACTTTACATAAACTTAAAGATGCTGCATGCACAATAGGATTAATTAAACCTATGCCCCCTTGATCTTCTTTTATATACAATGTTCCTCTTTAACTGGGTTCAGTCTAGAACTGCAAATAAATGAAAATATTAACAGCATTAGTTCTTTTTCATATTTTACAGGTATTATATAAATATTTGCTTCATACACTATTTTACCTAATATTATACTATTGATTAGATGTGCCTTCTTTCTGTATGAAAACCTATACTTTCAAAGCATAAACATGCCCTTTATTTCTTTTGTCACTTTGTCCCATTGCTCTTGTTTGTATTAATTTTTCCCAAATTTTACTTCTAACACATCTATATACTTGTCATTAATTCAACACCTCCTATTTCACCATTAAAACCAAATCCTTTACTTTTTTCTTTATTTATAGTTAGTCCAATTCTTCCCAACATTAAACCTAACTTTAAATTCACTCTTTCCATCCATAGTGTATTATTTGTAATTATTACAATATCATCTGCATAGGTGAACATTATTAGCAGTTGCACTTCTTTTAGCATGCTATAACCTCCACTTCTTGATATTTTGTTAATTTCAATCACTATTATATTCATAACCAATGAAACAATTAAACTACTTGCTGGACACCCCCGTCTTATTCCACATTCTAGTTTTATTTCTTCCCCTATCCATCTGTTCACATTTAGGTTCACAAAAGTTTTCTCATACACTGATTTAATTACACCTAAAACTTTTTCACTTTTATTGTATGTTTATAAAATCTAACAAACCAAACAAATAGACCAGCACTGACATTAACCATTCTTGGAGAATGAGTAACAAACACCAAATGTAGAAAAACTCCAAATTACAGACACACTGAGTGTAAAAAGCAACTTTATTAAATCCACAAAGCTTTCAAGGACTACCCTTCTTCCATTTCACATTTGTAATCTTTTTGCAATAATACTCCTAAATATTTTGTAATCTGCGTTATTCAATGGTATTGGTCCCCAGTATATTATCTCATCTTTATTCCAATATACATTTTATTACCCCAGTACAACTTTCTTTATATTTAATTCCTGTTTCTAGCCATTCATTCATCACATTGATAAACATTACTTTTTGCCAATTCTCCATTTCTTTATACATATTATATTTGATTTCATCTATTCCTATTGCAGAATCCATGTTTATATCTCTCATAATTTCATTCAGTTTATTTATATTTATTCTTTTTTCTAAATATTCATTGTCTTCTTTGTTTAATTTCTCTCCATCATAAGCATCTCCTATGTTCACTTCTTTCTTAACACATATATTTAATACATGTTCTTTAACTATTTCATGTATTCCTTCTTGTTTTTTTAATTAATTTACCTTCCTTATATTTTAATTTTCTTATTATCTTTCCTTCTTTTATTATCTTACACAAATAAGGTGTTATGTCTTCTTTTTTTCTCTTGTAGCAAATACATTTTTTCTCTTTTTCTAGTACTTTTGAATATTTCCTGACTTAACATTTTATATTTTACTTTTACTTTCTTTATTTTCTTTTCTATTGGTCTACAAATACTTTTTATATTATTCTTTGAAATGCATCCACCATACCATCCAATTTTCATAGAATCCTTCATATTTATATGATTTTTCCAGAGTACAATAAGTTCTTTTGTTTCTACTAAATCCAAATCTACTTTTCATTAATTTTTTTATTTCCTTTTTCTATCTTAATATAGTCTTCCTTTTCTTGTATTTTAATCCAAATTGCTATATGATCAGAAAACCTATTATACATAATTCCTTTTGTTTAACTTTTAATCGTTCTGAAATAAAAAAAAAATCAATTTTAATCTAATTTCTCTTGTATGCACAATGTTTATTTTCCAATAACTTTAACTTACCACTCCTCATAATTTCAATAACTATTTTAACATTACAATTATTCTTTTGTCTCTTAGGTTCCAATTAAAATCCCCTGCTATTATTATATTCATATTTACACATACAGAATTAGGTATACTTTTGAACATAATCTCTCTTTGTTTTTTGGTAACAGATGCATATAAAGCTACAACTTTATATACATATTTTTCCATCTTATATCTGACACTGTTATTCTACCTAGTTCAACTATTGTAACATCTAATATCTTAATGTCTTTTTGACATAATACACATATGCTTGAACATGTTTCTTTACCTATATTCCAAATAACAGTACCATTCAAAAGTTTTTATGTTTGTGTTCTTTCTTCTTCTGTTAATAGCCTTATGCCCCCTAATATTATTCATTCAGCTTTTATTCCAGCACATCATTGTGCTATAGTAATTCTTCTCTTAGTGCTTTTCAAGCTGTTAACATGTAAATCTAATATTCTCATCTTTTACATAACAGTTATTATATAATTCCTGTCCTTTGCCTTTCTTATTTTCTCTAAGCATTATGTTTTAAATTTTCATTTCCGTTCCCTAACTCTTTTTCCTATCAAATTATTTTTATCTTTTATTTTGTGCCATTCAGACTCTTCTTCACTTGTCTCATCTGTTGCTTTTTCTTTTTCCTTATCTCTTTCTTTACCTTAATGTATAACCTCTATATTCATTTCATTCTGCTGTACTTGTTCTTGTGTCACCATTTCTTCTATCTTTTTCTCCTGTATAATTTCATTTTCACCTTCTTGTATGTCTATTTCACATTCTAACCATGAGTGGCCAGTATTACCACATTTATTGCATTTTAAATCACATTTTTTCACCTTATGTCCTGTATTACCACACAAATAATATTTTTTCTTATGACATTCATTAATCAAATTATCATCTTTTCCACAAAAATAAGAAGTCTGTGGTTGTCTTCTGTATCTCACAAAACCCTTATTACCATGGACATTAATAATATTTGGTATATGTATCACATTTTCATTTTCCATTTTTAATATTACTCCAAATTCCCATCTCCCATTCCAAAGTCCTCTTTCATCATAAACTTTCGTAGTATCAAACACCTCCTTGCAAATAGTCAGTAAATTAATTTTTAAATCTATAGATTCAACCTCAGTTCTGAATTGAACCAATATTCTATTTTGTCTGGCTAAAAAAAAGAGTGAATAACATATTCAGACCAAGAGTATACATACTTTTTGTTCATATTTTCCTATGAAATTCTCCATAAATTGTCCATTCTCAAATAATAAGTCACAGATAAGAAAAAGAATAAACACTCTTACCTCCTTTGCAGTCACATAAATGGTGCAATCAAGGAATTTCACACTTCATACCTGTCTAAGCCTTTCTCCTTTTTATAGGCTTATTTGAACAGCATACCTTCTCTTCATATCCTTCTTTTCTTCCTTTCTTCTCTCCCCTTCTTTTATGGTTTGTGCATATGTCTTCTCACTGGACTCATCTTTTCTCCCTTCTACTATTTTCTCCATTATGCCACTCCATGATGTTGTTGCACTATTTTCTGGCTCACTTTGGTTGATCATCTCCTCCAAATAATCATTCTGTAACCCACCAGACTGAAGGGATGTAATAAAACATCCTTCCTTTTGCTGCATTTCACCCTTTAATAACTTTTTTTAAATAACTCTTCCAAATCGTGCTCCACCTCCTCCTGTATATGAAACTGCGCCTTTTTCCTGTTATCCTCCAATACAGACTTGCTGTCTGTCATCCCAATATTTACTTTTCACTTGGCATACTACTTTCAGCAACAATGACAACATTAACACTATAAGCACACTGGGTTATATCCTGCGTGGCTCTGCTGTGTCTCCGGGCCACCTTCATGCCTAGAATGGAGACAGAAAACAGATGTGCCACCTTCAATTTTGTCCCCTATGCCAAAGTGTTGGTTTTTTATTGATATATACATTACATATTATTTACATATTTACATTATTTACATCTATTTACAAATCTCCATACATTTTAAACTTCAATTTAAGCATTCCCCCACTCTTTTATCCACAACCAAACCATTCTTTTCTCCAGAATTTTTGTCAAAGTCCATTTTCCACTATATTTAATTTCATTTAGTCTCTCATTCCATATAGTCCATGAAACATAAAATATTACTCTGTCCATTTTCTTCTCTTCTTCCTGTTTTTGTGCAGCATAATAACCAAATTCTATTATATCCATATTTATTTGCTCACATTTTAACAAACTTTTCACCCTGCATATTTCTTTCCACAATTTATTAACTCTTTCATATTTCAAAAACACATGCTCAGTAGTCTCAAACTCTCCACAAGTATTATATATTCTGTCTTGCTTTTTCTTGTATGGCATATTTGCCTTAACTGGCAATTTTCTAATAGACAATCTCCATAAAAATCATTTCATTCTTTAATCTTTTTACAGTTATTATATCTCATCATTATGGCTTTTTTCTTATCTATTTCTAAATATTTCCATGGATCAATGCAATAAAATGTTTTCAGAATATTTAAGTACCATTCCTTTCTATTTTTCTCTCATATATTCTTTTCTATTTTCCATAACAGAATTTTGTTTTGGTACTCTTTCATGTCTTCATTCACAATGTTTTTACTTCTTTTTTAACTTCTGTTCCTACATGGAATTCTTTGTATTTATAATACAGTATCATTTCTATCAAGCTTTAATTTTCCTTGATATTTCTTTTTAATATCTTATATAAAATTAATTTAATACCTTATATAAAATTAAAGATGCTGCATGTACTATTGGGTTTATTAAACCCAAGCCCCCTTGCTCTTTTTTCATATATAGTATCCCTCTCTTGACTAGATTCAGTCTAGAGCCCCATATAAAAGGAAATATAATCATCATTAGTTCCTTTTCATACTTAACAGGAATCATATAGCTGTTAGCAACTTAAGCAATTTTTCCTATTACCATGGTATTCAACAAGTGTGTTTTTTTTCTATATGAAAATCTATGATTTCCAAAACAAAGTCATATCCTTTATATCTTTGAGTACATTACCCCACTGTTGTTGTTTGTATTCATTACTTACAAATACTATTCCTGATATAGCTATGTATTTTTCATTAAACTCAATACCTTCAAAATCAAATCCTTTACTTTTCTCTTTAGTTATACTTAAACCAATTTTTAATTTATACTTAATTTTTCATTTACTTCTTCCATCCATAATTTATTTTTAACAATTAATACAATATCATCTGCATAATTATACATTATTGGCAATAGTACTTCCTTCATCATTTTGTATCCATCACTACTTGACATTTTATTAATTTCCTTCACTATTACATTCATAGCTAATGAGAAAGGTATACTACTACCTGGACAGCCCTGATTTATCCAACATTCTATTTTTTATTTCTTCTCCAATCTAGCCATTTACATTTAGTTTCACATAGTTCCTTTCATAAACAAATTTTATTACTCATAATATTTTTTGCTTACATTATATGCCTGCAAAATTCTCCATAATGATTTTTATTGAATATTAGCATATGCTTTACTTACATCCCCTATCATAACCTTTGCTTCTACATTTTTATTTATGATAGCAACAATAATTTCTCTTATTATCCATCTTGACTTCCTTTTCCTTTTCTTCCGAATACATTTTGGTCATATATTCTATCCATTTTGTAACCTTTTTGTTATTATTCTCATGAAAAAAATTATAATCTGTATTATTCTATGTTATAGGTCTCCAAATTTTTATTTTCTTTTTATTTCATTTTTAAATATAAATTTTATAACTCCTGTACATATCTCTTTTTCTTTAATTGACGTTTCTAACCATTCATTCACAACTTCTATAAAAATTATTTTTTGCCACTCCTTTATTTCTTTATACATACCATATTCAATTCCATCCTGTCCTGTTGCATAATTCATGTTAATTTCTTTTAGAATGTCATTAAATTCTTTCATAATTATTTTTATTCTAAATGCTCATTATCTTCATCATTTAAATTTTCACCTTTATAAATTTGTTCTATGTTTTTTTCTCGTTTAAAAGATAATTTCCAATACATATTCTTTAACTATTTTGTGTTTTCCTTCTTGCTGTCTTATTTGCTTAACTGCCTTACTTTTTACTTCTCTTATTATTTTTCCTTCTTTTAATATTTTGCTCAGATATGGTGCTACCTCTTCATTGTTTCCTTGTAAACAATATTTTTGTTTATATAACAAGTTGATAATTTTAATTTGATTCATTTTATATATTTCTCTTTCTTTTTCATAAAAGGAATTTTTCTTCTCTAATAAGTCTCTGAATGGTTCTTGACTTAATATCTTATATCTTTTTCTTTTCTTCCTTATACATTCTAAAATCACATTTTATATTTCTCTTTAAAATTAAGCCACCAAACAGTTCAGTTCTCATAAAACGCTCTCATATTCATATGTTTTTCCATAATTCATTAGATCTTTTTTATTTTAAATCTAATTCCTTTTCATTAAGTCTCTCTATTCCTTTTCTTATTCTTATATAGTCTTTATTTTCCTGTACTTTAACCCATATAACCACATAAAAATCCAACATACTTAATTCCTTTTATTTTAACTTTTAAACTATCAGATATTAAAAAATAATCAATTTCTGTCCTAGTTTCATTCCTTTTGTAGGTCCAGTGGTTATTCTCCTATACACTTAACTTTTCTCTTTCATAATTTCTTTAACCATTTTAACATCACAATTGCTCTTATTTTTTCTTAAATTGCAATTAAAATTACCCACCACTATAGTGTCCATATTTACACAAACATATTCAAGAATATTTTTAAACATCATTTTTCTTTCTGTTTTTGTTACATATGCATCATCATAATCTTCTTTTGGCTTTTTCCATTAGGGGTTGCCACAGTGGATCATCTGTTTCCATTTCTTCATGTCCTCTGCATCTTGCTCTGTCACACCAACCACCTGCATGTCCTCTCTCACCACATCCATAAACCTTATCTTAGGCCTTCCTCTTTTCCTGTTACCTGGCAGCTTCATCCTTAGCATATTTTTCCCAATATACTCAGCATCCCTCCTCAGCACATGTCCAAACCAACATAATCTTGCCTCTCTGGCTTTGTCTTCAAACCTTCCAACCTGGGCTGACCCTCTAATATACTTATTCCTAATCCTGTCCACCCTCATCACACCCAGTGCAAATCTTAACATCTTTAACTCTGCCACATCCAGCTCTAACTCCTGCCTTTTGGTCACTGCCACTGTCTCCAACCCATATAACATAGCTGGTCTCGCTACCCTCTTGTAGACCTTCCATTTCACTCTTACTGGTACTCGTCTGTCACAAATCACTCCTGACACTCTTCTCCACCCACTCCATCCTGCCTGTACTCTCTTCTTCACCTCTCTTCCACACTCACCATTAATCTGAACTATTGATCCCAAGTATTTAAACTCATCCTCCTTCGCCACCTCTACTCCTTGCATCCTCACCATTCCTCTATCCTTCCACACACATATATTCTGTCTTAGTCCTGCTGATCTTTATTCCTCTTCTCTATAGAGCATATCTCCATCTCTCCAGGGTCTCCTCCACCTGTTCCCTACTCTTACTAGAGATCACAATGTCATCTGCAAACATCATAGTCCATGGGGACTCCTGTCTGATCTCATCTGTCAACCTGTCCATCACCATTACAAATAAGAAAGGGCTCAGAGCTGATCCTTGCTGTAATCCCACCTCCACCTTAAACACATCCATCACTCCCACAGCAGACCTCACCACTGTTGCACTACCCTCATACATATCCTGCACCACTCTTATATACTTCTCTGACACTCCCGACTTCCTCATATAATACCACAACTCCTCTCTAGGCACCTTGTTATATGCTTTCTCTAAGTCTACAAAAACACAATGCAACTCCTTCTGACCTTCCCTGTACTTCTCCATCAATACTCTCAGAGCAAACATTGCATCTGTAGTGCTCTTTCCTGACATGAAACCATACTGCTGATTACTAATCATCACATCCCTTCTTAACCTAGCTTCCACTACTCTTTCCCATAACTTCATACTGTGACTGATCAATTTAATCCCTCTGTAGTTACTACAGCTCTGCAGATCACCCTTATTCTTAAAAATTGGTACCAAAACACTTTTTCTCCATTCCTCAGACATCCTCTCACTTTCCAAGATTTCATTAAACAATCTGGTTAAAAACTCCACAGCCATTTCACCTAAACACCTCCATGCTTCCACAGGTATGTCATCTGGACCAATAGCCTTTCCATTCTTCATCCTCTTCATAGCTATCCTTACTTCCTCCTTGCTAATCCATTGCACTTCATGATTCACTATCCCCACATCATGCAACCTTCTCTCCCTCTCATTCTCTTCATTCATCAACCCCTCAAAGTACTCTTTCCATCTGCTCAGCACACTCTCCTCACTTGTGAGTATGTTTCCCAAATTATCCTTTATCTCCTTTACCTGCTGCACATCTTTCCTATCTCAATCCCTCTGTCTAGCCAATCAGTACAGGTCCATTTCTCCCTCCTTAGTGTCCAACCTTTCATACAACTATGGCTTATCCTTAGCCTTCGCCACCTCTCTCTTTGCCATGCACCTCATCTCCTTATACTCCTGTCTACTTTCTTCATCTCTCTGACAATCCCACTTCTTCTTTGCCAACCTTTTTCTCTGCATACTCTCTTGTACTTCCTCATTCCACCACCATGTCTCCTTGTCGTCCTTCCTCTGTCCAGATGTCATACCGAGCACCTTTCTAGCCATCTCCCTTACTAGCTCTGCTGAAGCTATTTGGTAACTCTTCACTGCCACCCAGTGCCTGTCTTAACTCATCCCTGAACTCCAACTCACAATTACCCTTTTTCAATTTCCACCATTTGATCCTTGGTGCTGCCCTCACACTCCTCCTCCTCTTCTTGATCACCAACATCATCCTACAAATCACCATCCTATGCTGTCTAAATACACTTTCCCCGGTCATCACTTTACAGTCTCCAATCTCCTTCAAAGTGGCCCTCCTACATAAGATATAATCCACCTGTGTGCATCTTCCTCCACTCTTGTATGTCACCCTGTACTTCTCCCTCTTGTTAAAATATGTATTCACCACAGCCATGTCCATCCTTTTTGCAAAATCCACTACCATCTGACCTTCTGCATTCCTTTGTTTAACACCATACCTACCCATCACTTCCTCATCCCCTCTGTTCCCTTCACCAACATGCCCATTGAAATCTGCTCCAATAATCACTCTCTCACCCTTGGGTACAGTCATCACCACTTCATCCAACTCACTCCAAAATGTTTCTTTCTCATCTATAGCACACCCAACTTGTGGAGCATATGCACTAACAACATTCATCATCACACCATCAATTTCCAGCTTTATAAACATCACTCTATCTGACACTCTTTTCACCTCCATAACACTCTTAGCATACTGTTCCTTCAGGATAGCTCCTACGCCATTTCTCCTCCCATCCACACCATGATAAAACAATTTGAACCCACCTCCAATACACCTAGCCTTACTTCCCTTCCATCTGGTCTCTTGCACACACAATATACCAACCTTCCTTCTGTCCATCATATTGGCTAGCTCTCTCCCTATACCAGTCATACTGAAACATTCAAAGTTCCGACCCTCACAACCACAGTCCTAGCCTTTCTCCTCTCTTCCTGCCTTTAGCCATGCCTTCCGCCTCTTCTTCTCCTTCAGCCAACAGTAGCCCAATTTCCGCCACTACTCTGTTGTCTAACAGTACTGGTGGCGGTCGTTGTTAACCCGGGCCTTGACTGATCCGGTATGTAAATATTTACTGCTGTCTGCATGAATAATTTGGCGAAGTTTTACACAAGATGCCCTTCTTGATGCAACCCTCCCCATTTATCCGGGCTTGGGACTGGTACAAAGAAATGCACTGGCTTGTGCAGGTTTAATTCTATACACATATTTTTCATCTTAAGTCTATTACCGTAATTCGTCCTAGTTCCACTATTGTTGCATCTAATATTTTAATGCTTTCTTGACATAATATACATATGCCCGAGCATGTTCCTTTCCCCATGTTCCAAACTACCGCACCATTCCAAAGTTTTTCAATTTGTGTTCTTTCCTCCTCTGTTAATAGTCTGATATCTTCTAAAACAATAATCTGTGTATCTACTGCAGCACACCATTGTAATATACCTATTCTCCTTTAAGATTTTTCATACTGTTCATATTTAAAGCTAATATTTTCAGATTTTAAGAACAGTTATTATAATAAAATGTTTATCCCTTTCCTTTCTTATTTTTTCTCAGCATTATATTTTTGAATTTTATTTTCCTTTCTTTAAAACTTTTCCCAATCAAATTATTTTTATTTCTTATTGTGCACCAGTCAGCTTCTTCCTCACTTGTCTCCTCTGTTTCTTTTTCCTTGTTACTTTCTTTAACTTCATGTATAACCTCTTTATTAGTTACATTTTTTTGTAGATTTTCTTGTATAACACATTCTATCTCTTTATCCTGTATAACTTCATTTTCATTTTCTTGCACATTCATTTCACATTCTAGCCATGAATGACCAGTATTGCCACATTTTTTGCAATTCAAATCACATTTTTTGCATTATGCCCTGTTTTACCACATAAATGACACCTTTTTATCACATTCATTGATTAAATGATCATTTCTTCCACAAAAATAACAAATCTTTGGTTGACTCCTGTATTTCACAAAACCCCTATTACCATGAACATTAATAATACTAGCGGTGGTGGTGCTGCGGTAGCGTTGTCGCCTCACAGTAAGACGCTGTCCGGTTCGATTCTCAGCTAGAGCATCTTCTGCGTGGAGACATGCGTGAATGGGCGTACCTTTGTTGAAGGTTGTGTGTCAGGGCTGGTAACTCGGCACGTAAAAATCAACTACCAATCATGAGCATACCGGAGTTCCGCTGTGGTGACCCCTAATCGGGAAAAGCTGAAAAACACAAACAAACATGCATAACATTATTATAGGATTATAGGATCATAGGATGTTACTAGGCTAATGGCCCTGGGGCACTTACAAGCCTAGCCAAGAATTTATTCTCCAAAAAGGCGATCTCTGCCTAACACACAAAGCTATGTCAAACCCAGAGCTGTTGGACATGATCCACTTAAAGAAATCCCAATCCCTCTGAGCTACACACTCTAGGGACCTAAACCTTGTCACCACAATAAACAAAACATACTGGAGGGATAGATTCCTGTCCCAGAGACTTCCCATACTCTGGAGCAAACTACCTATCTATAATAAACAAAGCTCCTCATTAGCACTCTTCAAGAATAATCTTGATGATTGGATGGGAGATAGGAAATTCAACCCGGGGATTACTTCTGTGGCTCTGCTCGACAGGGGCACAGGAAAATAATTTTCTTGGGTGGCAAAAGCCAGGGTACCTTTTTTGTTAGGTTTATATAGCCCCTAGAGCCAATAGCCTAGTACCTACCTATGAACCTAAAAGAAACTTCATCAGCACTTGTCACCCCTGTCAGTGAGGGACAAAGGTGGAACCCCTGGGACAAATTTGTGGTTTCCCATCCACTCATCAAAGTTGTACTTGAAGAGATCAGTGACGTTCTCTGTTTGACATGTATGGGAAGTCTGTTCCAGAGATGGGGCAGCCTCTGGGAAAACAACCTGTCTCTCCAGCAGGTTTTGTTGATGTTGCATATTAGATTTAGGCCTAAAGAGCGGGTAAAACACAAGGAGTTAGACTTACGGATATGGAGCATGTCTAGTAGGGCAGGGTCTGATCTTGCCTTGTAGGCGAGGCACAGATCACGTTTGATCAATCTGTATGATACCAAGTAGAGTGATAGTGATTTAAACCTGTACACAAAGGACAGGTGTTGGAGGCCATGTATTCTCTTTGTGAGGTATTTCTGTTGCCATTTTTGGTATTACTCCACATTTCCATCCCCAGCCCATAGTCCTCTTTCATCATATATTTCTGTTGTGTCCATTACTTCTTTACATATGGTTAACAAATGTTCTTTCAGCTCTTTTGTTTCAACTTCCTTTCTTAATTGGCTCATGATTCTTTTTATGTTTGTCTGTAAAACATTGCACTACATATTCTGACCATGAATAAATATTTTTCGTTTGTTCATATGCAGCAAAACATTTTCCATGACCTACCCAATCTCAAATATCAAGTCACAAAAAGTCTCTTTATTAATTAAAATAAATGCTTTTACCTCTTTTGCTTTGACACCCAGAGGTGCTATGACAGAGTCCCAAACCTCATACCTGTCCAAACTTTCTTCTTTTTTTACTGCTCACATGTACTGTATACTTCTTTTTTGTTTCATTTATTTCTTCCTTTTCTTTATTCCTTCTCCAACAGTTTGTGCATACGTTTTTCTCTCTGGAACTTTTTCTGGCACATTCTCTTCTCCTTTTCCTTCTATTTTTTCCATGATGTCACTCCATGAAATTGCTGTTCTACTCTCTGGCTCAATTTGGTTTACCATTTCTTCCAAATAATCATCCTGCACCCCATGGAGGGTTTTAATTATGCATTTTTTAGAGTAACTGTCTCTCCTTCAAACAAACTCCTCCGAAGGTTTTCCTCTGAATCCATCTTTGTTTCAGTTACAGTCTCCTTTTCCTTCACAATCTCCTTTTTCTCCATTGTCAGTGTTTTTTCTGCACCCACATCATCAGAAAAAAGTTTTGGCAGAGATTCTACCATTTCGACTACATTATCAGCAACTTTCATTCCAGTTTCAGCACAAGCTGAATCATCCATTTTTTCTCCTGTTTCTCCAGGCCACCTCCGTATATATATATATATATATATATATATATTTTTTTTTCATTTTACTGAAAACACACTTTACTGAAATTTATTTCATTGAAAACTCATTTCACTGAAAATCAGTTGCCTGAGCACAATTCAGTGAAAGCTCACTTCACTGAAAACTCATTTGACAGAAACTCATTTCATTGAAAGGTATATACCCTGTTCCCCACTGTAGTGTGATCCTGGAGCTAGTATATATAGTAAAGGGGGATGTGAGGGGCATAACCCCCCACATTGGTGTGGCATAGCCCCCTACCTATTTTAAATGTTGGAAACCATAGACATGGTTACTTACAAGTTGAATGAATAAAGGGAACAGGGCATATACCTTTCAACGAAATGAGTTTCAGTCAAATGAGTTTTCAGTGAAGTGAGCTTTCCGTGAATTGTGCTCAGGCAACTGATTCAGAGAAATGAGTTTTCAACTAAATGAGTTTCGGTGAAGTGTGTTTTCAGTGAAACAAAGTAGACACTATATATATATATATATATATATATATATATATATATATATATGAAGAAAGGTGGGTGCTTAATGTTGTACCAGATGCAATGTTCTACCCAAAGGAGTTGTAACACAACTTCATCAAGGAGACAAATGTGGTTGCTATGATGTGACAAATAGCAATACCATCTTGACAGCTATTGAGAGATACAAAAGCATAACAATCTACTCTAGGCAATAGGAGCCAGCACCTTGAAATAATTATTTCAGACTCAATTGATATTACAGTGAACCCAAAGACACTAACCCACCATCAGGCATATAGAAGCCTGCAAGTAACATATACATCAAGCAAACAAAGATTACATGTTTTATTTTAGCCATTTGTCCAATCATGTTTTAAAAGGTTGAGGAACAAACCACCCACCAAAAAATAAAACATTGTCTAAGTGTTTATGTAATCAGACTACGCAAATTGATCTTTCAGAGTGAAAAATAAAGATTACAGAGAACATTTAGCCATTCCAGATAATCTCTTCCTTATTTCCAAACATTATAAATAAAACATATAAGTGGAACTCTAAATTATGCTCCTACCTGTAAAACAAAAGAAACTTTTTCAAGAAAGAAATCCTATAGAAAAAGAGAAGCTATTGAGCATAGGATCTTTGAAACTGTGAAAATTAGATTAAGACCTATCTTTGTAAAGAAAACATCAGGCTAAATTATTTATTCATCTCCCCTTACATACCATACCTTGTCCCAAAGCTTTCTACCAAATACAAGCCCCTCTCTTTCCTTGTTCTTAGATGAGGTACAAACTTTATAGATAATAATAGTGCAGTGCTCATACAGAGAAATCCAAACCCTGAAATAATTGTTCTTTACGTTACACCTCAGGCATAGCTGGCACTATTTAGCCTGGTTGCCTTTGGTCATTTGAGGTGAGAGACCAGGTAAATGGGCTGAATAATATATTGCATTATCTTATTTCACTGTAACATTTTTCATCTCTTCCAGGTAAAGGAACTTTTTCCTTCATCTGGGCTAGAAGTCTCTCTGCAGGGTAAGGAAAACTGAAAATCTTTTTTTTTTCTTGACCCAGGTCTGTTAGCTTATATCATGTAAGGAAGTTTACCATGTGTAGGGTTTTCATTTCAGATACAAATGCTTGATAATGTTAAATTAAATATTTTGAATGCACTTATTAAACATTTTCTTCTGAAAGTTCAGAATTGAAAGTTTGCATTCATAGGATCCTGTTGCCGAAGCATTCCAGGGTAGTGAGCCAATGATAAAAGCATTCAGAAAGTCATATGCAAATTATCAAACAATGGGAGCTATCCAGTGATGTCAACTCAGACTCAGAAAGAGTCATTTTCTTTTCCCTGAGGATATGCTACTTCAAAGATATACTAGTGAAGTTGCAGAGGCGTGCATGATGCAAACACAAAACTCGGTTGCATAGGGATATTTCCCAAACAGTATTTTGTGCTTTTTAATTTTCTGATTTATGAGGTTTCTGACTCTTGGGCATTTATCACTGAATTAAGATTGTGTATCCATTTCAGACATAATGTGCATTTAGCTGAGAACCTCAGGACACCCCACTAGTACTGATGGAAAACCTAATAAGTTCAGGGCTTCTGCATGCTGTTAAATCTTGACTATATGCAGGACATTCATGGGGATATTGCTTTTAATCAATTATTAACCGGCTAAATGAACTGATACCTGAAGTCCTTTTCAGTCATGAGCTCAAATCAACAGTAATGATAAAAAGCTAACACATGCAGGCCTTCTGCATGTTATAAAACTGTGAATATATGCAGAGTACTTCTCAGGCATTTGTTTAATAGTTTAGGTCAGCAAGATAAGTATACTGAGCCTTGTAGACTTTTTCTATCATGGCCCGGACCAGAAAGGCACATTTGTCTGCTTGTTCTGATTTAGTCATTAATCAATCAATCAATTAATTAATTAATTAATTAATAGTAAGTATGTAGTTGTAACTTGTTTGGATATTTGCTAATCATTTAGGATTTTTCCAGTTTTATTCACACTTTGGCCAATATGGGATTTTACTTACTGCAATTTTTTTGTGTCTTACTTATGTGCATATGTCAACAAATATTTCCTCTTATCTTGTTAATCGGACAAAAAAAAAAAAAAAACATTCACAGTCACAAATCTTTGCAGGCTTACTGAGTGCCTAAAAATTTAGTGCAGCAACAACTTCAGTTAATGACAAGTTGCAACACTCTATCCATTTTGTTCAGTACCTGCAATGGCACGACAAAAATTTCAACTGTAGCAAACGATTTGCAGTTTAGGCTTTCAAAGTGGAATTGTAGGAATCTGAATATTTCCTTAAAGCATGTAACTGATGATGTCCCTCTGTGCTGATCTACTAAAAAATTCCTGTGAGGGGACAAAGATGTGGAAGTGTAATTATTTCAAGCAGCTATCTTTAGTAGTGCTCAGTGAACGGCACTCTCCCCAGTAAAGGTACTGGTGTGGATTTTAGAGTTTTAGTTCAATTGCTCAGTAAGGAACTGTTAGCTAATCAGAAGACATTATTCAGTGAATGTCCTGATGGTCACTGAAGTGTTGAAGTCTTTTTACTGTCAGTAATCTGGCATTTGGCTGACATGTTAGTTTTACCTGTGCATCCAGTTAATGTGTAAGGTATGACATTGATAAGAATTGTGGTGAATCTGAATGCTTTCTTTGAGTACATGATAACAACATATCTTGAAACTGATACAGGCAGAAACCAGTAGGAGACACCTGGAAAATTTGCAGTATGGGTATATCAGATGGGGAAGGGTGGCTAAACCTCAGACCATGATAACTATAGACCCATTAGTCTCACTAGCCTCATATGTTAAACTATGGAGCATATTATCTCACACTTTATTAATTTGGACATTGAAAATCTCTCAACCCTGGAGTGTCACCAGATTTGGCTTTATCAAAGGAAGGTCCTGCCTCTTTAACCTCATTAATTTCTTTGAAAAATAACCGAAGAAGTTGATAGCAGTTATGCAGTGCATACAGCATATCTAGACTTAGCTAAGGTCTTTGACATTGTTCCCCATGCAATCATTATGGATGGACATGTACATGCAATCATTATGAATGGACATGTACATGCAATCATTATGGATGGACATGTACATGCACTCATTATGGATGGACATGTACATGCACTCATTATGAATGGACATGTACATGCAATCATTATGGATGGACATGTATATCTGAATATAAATCCTTATGCTGTGTAATGAATGGCTAACTGCTTGTCTAACAGAACCCATTTGGTTAGAGTAGCAGGTGCCACTTCTAAAAGAAAAACAGTTACCAGTGGTGTACCACAGGGCTAAGTTTTGGGCCCCCTCAATTTAGCATGTATTTCTCAGACTTAAGGCCAGCACTTCTGGCCTATGGTTAGCTAAGTTTGCAGATGACTATAAACTGGGTATTGTTATTTGATCTTCATCTGAATCACAATTGCTCCAACATAGCTTGGACCAGATTAATAATTGGTGCAAGGACAATGGTCTCAAAGTAAATGTAATAAAAATGTATTATAGTTTACTTTGGTAAACAAAATAATTTCACTTACTGTATAGTAGATGCACCCAGTAATCAGACACTGTTGTAAGTGATCTGGGTACTCCTGTTGATAATTCCTTATCATTTGACCATCATGTCTCCACAGTAGTTTGGAATGCATTTTATCTGGTCCATCTAATTTCCAAAGGCATCTCCACTAGATCCAAGAAGTCTTAATTCCCCTTTACTTATATTGTAACAGCCATATTATTGAATATAATGCACCTTTTGGCATGGATTTATTTAACCATATCAGACAACTTGAGAGACCTCAGAGATTAATAACTAAAAAGATCAGTGGCTTTAAAAATTGAAGTTATTAGGAGAGACTGGCATTCCTTTCTCTGTACTCAGTCTCTTACAGAGTCCTCTGTGGAGATCTGTGTCTAGCCTTTCAAGACATGAAAGATTCAACCGTATTAGATCTCCTGTTCCTTCACGGAACTAATGGTACATTAAATACTTGGTTAAAGGAACTAAGAAGGAACTAAGCCTTCAGGAGCAGATAAATAAGACACATTGGCACGATAGAGTCATATCCCAACGTATCCCTCACCTCTTGAAAAATGTCCACTACATGTCAAGCAGCACCCTCACCACCTTCAAGATAAACTTAAATAATAGTACGGGCAGCCACAAATTCTCTCCAGGTCTATCTTTTCTTGCCCTCTTTGAGGCTAAAGGGAAATTCTGAATGGAGATTTTTGGCTAGGCTTGAAATGGTCTGCAGACTAATTGCCTAGCACTTACCTGTGAACCCATATTATCTCATAAGCATATGCATTTAGCAGTTTTCATTAAACATTTTTTTCAGTTTTTTTTCAAAATAATGGTATGCCTCAAAACGTTTGAGAGATGCAGACTGTGGTAACAAAGTTTGTGGATTAGGACTCAAAAGCAATGGACACTGCAAACAAATTTGATATGAGGGGTATTGAGTAATAAAACATTTGGAGGGAGTGGCCTAAGGTTGTGTTGGGGATGTTGTATTGAGAACCCACCAGTTAAAAAGATAAATAGATGCAATTTAAGCATTTTTTTTAATTTTTATTTTACTGATTTGCTAAGCAGGTAAACCAACTGAACATGTCCCTTTTCTGGGGCAAGCTAGAGGCACTGTTTACTTAAATGACTTGTTCGGAGTAACACAGTAGACAGATGGAGATGGAAAGAATCAAAACCTGTGCCACTGACTACAGCAAGCAGCTCATGACATCTCAAAACAGTTTGTAAAGAAACCTAATATGGCAGAGTGAGCAAGATAATGGCAGGGTGGATGAAAAGAAGGATGACAATGTGATGCTAAATAGGAATAAGGTGAATTTATTAAAAGTGTAATACTGACTGGTGCTTCTGAAGGATCCATGTTGACACTAATAATGTAGGAGAAAGATATATGTGTCTGTGTGTATGTGTGTGTGCTTCCATAATGAGTGGGCGAAAGTTCAACCTGCCAAGGATCAGAATCCCTGAATTCCACTGCCCCACAAAAAAGGCTAAAAATGCATATTTTAAGTGTGTTTTGCAAGTGAAGTAAGCCCCCAAAACTAATATTTACCAACTTCATAGTCAAACAAACATGAAATAAGGGGGACAATTCCCCAAAAAGGCTATCACTACAGGCACAACTCACCAGCAGTGATTTTCTGTGGCTGAGCTCTGCTCGTCAGCATGTTGAACCTCAGGCAAATGAAGGCTGAGAATGAAGTCTTCATTCACCAGTAAGTTACTGTGTGTGTGTGTGTGTGTGTGTGTGTGTGTGTGTGTGTGTGTGTGTGTGTGTGTGTGTGTGCATGTGGGCATGTGTGTGTGTCTGTGTGTGTGTGTTTGTGTGTGTCTGTATGTATGCCTATCTTGTGTTTATGTGTGTCTTCTCCTAACTCATGGAAACGGGAACTTTTCAATTAGCTTTATATTCTGAAGAGTCACATATAACCATGGCATTAATTTGTCTTTCTATGTAAAACTCTCAAATACGACAATCTGAAGACACTTCTACATTTTATGAATCTCAGGGAATTAAAAAAAAAAAAAAAAAGTTGTCATCAACCTTAATACTCCCGGTCATAATATGACTCATAAAAATATATTTTGTGCATGTTGCATGTTGCAAAATGTCAACTAAAATGTAATAGTAACTATCATTCTCCAAAATTATCAGCTTGCCAGGTTTATTTAGTTACACAGTAAAAAAGGGTATTTTTCCTATGGATGGAATTTCATTCTAAAATCTTGTTATGATCCAATAAAAGAATAGGACTATATGTAAAGGGTATTTCATTCTCAAACCTGATTATGATGGTCATTAAAACCCTGAATACTTTCAATATCAAATTTGGAATTCATGGGCTTGGCATTTCTGCATACTATTATGTCAGAAAGTAAACAAATGTTGCTTTAAATTAATGTAGTGAGAGCCTAAAATGTGTTCTGACAGATTTGATAGGGGCCAGTATAAAGCAGTTTACAACTAAGTCTAACTGAAATACTGTCTTTTCTATGTAAGGCATGTCACATTACTGAAATCTTTCAAGTAATCATCTGCATTGCACAAAGCATATCGGGTTCTCATTAACATTAGCAAAAGTGACTTCAGTCTTGGGATAGTTTACTTTGCTTCTAATTTATTTTCTTTATGACTGTTTTTCCTTATGGATATATTTGTAGAGTTAGTCCATATGCACAGCAGCACATGATTTCTAACTTTACCCTCTTGTTTTAATATAAATTATGCTCAAAAGTGACTCTGACAATACGAATATCTAGATTTCTTATCTCAGGTATGTGTATGCCTGCCTCCACACTTCAGTGGAAACTATTAGTCAGAAATGTAATAATGCACAAAGGATGAAAAGTTATACACTGATGGAAAATCCACCACCTGCAATCACAATAAAATTTAGTAAGCAACATGGTAACAACAAAAAAATATATAGCAAAATCAATTGTACATATAACACTGCATCTCTGTATATACAATTTCTGAGATTATTCAACCTCAGGGGTAACTAGAAAATTCTCTTACCTTCTATGCAGTTCAGTAATCTTGAAGCTAACATTTTAAATGCAGAAAAACAGAATGAGGTTAAGCAAGTTACTTTCCATTAGAATATTCTTGATCATATTTCTGCCAAGAAAAAGCGACAATACAATGTGAGTCATTAAACTAAGCATATGTTATAACTTCTGCAAATGTTTACAAAAACTCTCATGCTGTAGGCAGATTTATATTTGGTATTACTGTGTGAACCACGAACAAGTCTAGGCCAAATCCACAGTTTAATTTCTGTATGTCTCTTTACCAACACTTATATCATAGATAGACTTAATCTTTTGAATTGTTCTATGTGTGTGTGAGCGTGTGTGTGTGTGTGTGTGTGTGTGTGTGTGTGTGTGTGTGTGTGTGTGTGTGTGTGTGTGCGCATGTATTTGTGTGTGAGTAATACTGGACCATGACATTAGTGGCCAAAGCACATGTTAGGAGAAAGACTCAGCAAATTAATTGTTCTGTTGATTTCCAAACCACAGACAAGAGGTGGTGAGTAAGATGAACTAGTTTTTAACATGGGATTGGGGCATTGTGTTAACTGTTGCCATCTCTCTCGATTCAGTGCCATACTCCTGCCTTCTTCAATATTCATGCCTGATTGTCACAGATCTTCTCTCACACAATCCATCCACATCTTTGCTGGATGTCTTAATTTCCTCTTACCTTCTTCCTGTCTGTCCCACATCTTCTGCTTTTCAACACATGTACCCAAACCACCATAATCTGTTCTGTCTGATATTTTCTACAATTGGAGCTAATTTGGCTTCTGCTCTTATGTCCTCATTTCTTTGTCTTTCCCATAGTGTGCATCCTACAAACCTTCTCAGGCACTTCATTTCCATCACCTCTAGCTTTAACCATGGGCTCTGCCTTTACTGCCCAGGTTTCTGTACCATACAGTAGTACTGGTCACACCTCTTCTTTGGCAGTCTTCTGTCATGTACTACACCTGACACTCTATGCCAGTTGGATGCAGCCCCTCTGATTCTAGCTTTGACCTCTTCATTCAGAATTCCTTTCTCCTCAACCACCCCTCGCAGCTACCTGAAGCTATTAACTTGTTCCACTATCTTCCCTTCTATCGCAATTCTCATCTTCTTGTGATTTCCTCAATGTGCTGCCATTACCACCATCTTATCTGTACTTAAGTTCATCCCATGTTCCTTTAATTTGGCATTCCATTCTCCTATCCTTTGATGAAGTTCTTGCTCAGAGTCTGCCTGTAATGCCACATCGTCTGCATACAGCAACGTGGTTGATCTGTCCCCTCCAACCTGTTTGCTAATGTAGTCCATCACCAGTATGAACAGCAGTAGGCTCAGAGCTCAAGCCTGGTGCATACCCACATCCACTGGGAACCCCTCTGTGAGGGTGAACACTCTCCAAACCTCTCAACTGTACTGAATTGCTCAGCATTTACCGGTTTTCAGGGCAAAATAATGGGGTGCGACTAATTCATGCGTGGCCCCTTTAATTCGCGATTGTTTTTTTTTTATATGTGTATAACTTTAAATTTATTGTTGACGTCACCATGCATCACCAAGGCACATGGGCATGCGTGATGATATCAGCTTTGTGAGGCAGTGTCGAACTGTTTTCCCAGAGACGCATTATGCAGGAAATTCAAAAAAAAAAAAAAATAATAATGAAAAAAAAAACTTGCTGGCAGCTTGAGGACTAGGCAATTCTCACTTTAACTAGACACTGGCAATGGCAACAATCTGCATCATAGTCACTTGTCCAGGTGCACAGAAGGATTTCTTGGTTGGGAGATAAGAGAGCTTGGCTGCTTATTCATCGTTGTAGCCCTGCTTTAGCTGCTGTGGATGTATTTGTTGATTGGGTAAACAGGAAGAGGAGAACTGTTACGGGCCAGTAAAGCACTGCATCACTGATGATTATACAGATGATGTGGCCCCAGCCAGCCTAGGTAAGATCCACTACTTTGAAAATCTTTCAAGGCATGTGGTATTTCTGAAAAAAAAAACACACCTACTGGGCTGTTTCAGTGTGTATAACAGGTTAGTTTGTAGCAGTGATTATTTTTTGTCTTAGATGTAGTGTTTATCAGCTGTTAGTTTATGAAAATGATGATAGTGGTTACATTTGTTCTTAAAAATGGATTTTGAAGGGTGGGGCTTCCTGATAAAGCTGACGGATGGGGTCATATTTACATTTTGTAGATTTTTGTATTCATTAGTAGATCATTGTGAATCATGATATGGTGGTTATTTGTATTAGACCTGCATCGTTCTGTACAATAACGTTTCATGATGTTATAGTAGCGGAATTACATTTAATTTTTTGGTGTATAACTTTGTGGTTCTTTTGTGGGTGGGATGTTGAATGGTTTCTAATGGTCTAGCAGCAGTTTGGGCATGTTTGTGATACTGTTAATGTGCTTAGTCAGAGGGGACTTTTAACATGGATTTCTGTACTGCATAGATCTGTGACTGTTTGCTTAGCCCACTACCTTGGTGCCAGAATGGTCTGTTAATGTTTTTTTTTTCTTTATGGTTTTTGCCTCTCTCTACTTGCTAACATCATGCTTACCCCAAGTCAGAAGTGGCCCAATTGTTCCTGAACTCAGGAATTTCAGCCAAGGTCAGGGAGTAAACTGTTAATAGAAGGCCAGTATTCAGGCAGCCATAAATGTGCTTTGTGCCTCTGCTCATGCCCAGACCATCTCTTGCTTGCTACAGAGTAATTCTGCTCTAGCCCTCCTGTCACAATACCATGATAGCATGATGAAATTTTACCACATTTCTGGTTGCTGTACTGCATGAGTTTGTGAGATTTTAGCACATAAAGTATTTCTTAAATATCCAGTAATTGTTGCATTAAACAGATGTTTCTTACCAGAAAAGCCCTAATATGTGAAACAGCAAAGACAACTCAAATTCAACAAGACTGGAGTTTTATTTTGGCAAAAAAGTGAATTATAACCTTTGCACTGATTATGAATATGGTTTGTACTGCAGACTTGCATGCTTGTTTACCACATTGTCATAGTATGGTGGTATTATTAAAGTATAGTCTCACAAATTTTTTTGTAGCAGTACGCACCAGAAATAAAACACCATTTAAGTTGGATGCAGGAAAAAAGTTATATGTGTAGTAAAAAGCTTGCACACATAGCTGTCAACTATTCCTGATTTTGACTCAAATTTATTTTTCTCCTTTTTAACTCCTTCTAAAATTGCTGACTTTTGGAGAATATGTACTGACTTATACTTAATAAATAAAGACACTAATTAGAGTTATGAACTTATTTTACTTCAGAAACTGAATATTAATTCATTTTGGCAACATGGGTGTAATTCTTGGCTAGGCTTATAAGGGCCTCCGGTGCCAAGAGTGACGCTATCATCTGCTAAAATGGGGTGGGGATTTTTTGTTTATGCTCCAAATGCCCACTACCACAACAACTTGTATGCATACATCTCAAATCTCAATCTCTCAGAGCAAGAAATCTGGACAAAGCCAACAATAATGATGAGCCAAAGGCCCAAAAATAGGGAGGGAGTCAAGGGACAGATTTTAAATATTACACTTGTAATCTCAGATAGTTGCCAGAATAACAGGTTTTGCATTATTATGATTTGAAATCTGAAATTCAAATGTCTACCAATTATTTATTATTATTTAGTAATTTTAATCTTCATGGTGATATCCCACAATTCCACTGGAGTGGGTGAGGTTACATAATTATATATGCAAATTTTATGTTAATCAGTGTACAGATTTGTACCTATTTTTCATGGGCCTTTGTCCAGATTTTTGATGTTTCCAGGTTGAGAGGTATGACACTGTCTCAATTGAGCCATTTGGTCCTTGTACATAGCTTGCACTAATTCTAGCAGTACTTAATTCACCACATACAAAAAACAGCAGGTGGACCCAGAAATGACAGCAAGGCTTATAGATGAACACATCTTTAATTCACAAAAAATAAGGACATAAGCGCTTTAAGCACTTATGTCCTTATTTTTTGTGAATTAAAGATGGGTTCATCTATAAGTCTTGTTGTCGTTTCTAGGTCCACCTGCTGTTTTTTGTATGTGTTGAACATTTGTTTGGAAGGACCTTGGTGCTCACTGTGGTTGGTGGTCATTTTTATTTGTTTGTTACAAAGTACTTAATTTACGTTTGGCAGGTTGATTGGTTTTCTGTCCAGATAATTAGGCTGGACAACTGGACACCGGATGCCCAGTAGCTTACTGACCCAGGGCTGCTGGGGCTTTATGGTGGGCAAAAACTGACCAATAGGGGCAAATACACCCCTCCCAACATTAACATGCATCCCTGGCAAATAGTCATGCTTATTTGGCAACATTAGTCAATATGGCCAAATCACCTACAGCCATATTTTTATCCCTACCATGGTGCACAGTCTGTGTTCCATGTTCTTCTATTTTGAGGATACTGCCCACCACAGTAGATGCCCAAGGCACTTGGTCTATACAACTTTTCCCATATACAGCATGTGCTGCTGCCATAGTTCCATTCATTGGTGAGTTTGTGATGGAACCACTCAGCATGTTTTTTGGAGGTGGGAGGAATCCCACAGAGACACAGAGAGAATATACAAACTCCAAACAGGCATTGGCCAGAAGTCAAGATTGAACCTTGTACCTTGTGCATGGGAGATGAAGACCTTAACCATTATGCCAGCTGGTCTCTTTTTTTTAGACATTGTCAAATGAAAATGAATGTCTATAGGAGAGGTACAGTAAAGGCTGATACTTAGATTTTTAGAGCTGATAAGGACCACATTTTTGAAAAGTTTCAGATGCTAAATAGTTTTTCTTTCTCTTATTGTAAGAAGTGCCTTATGTTTGCTTTATGCATTTTTGAATTTCATCATAGTTTTTCATTCAGGAGATCAATCAATCAATCTCAGTGACCTGCATATGTATATATCTTTAAAGACTGTACTGCAGTGGTGGTGCTGCGGTAGCGTTGTCACCTCACAGTTAGACGTTGCCTGTTTGATTCTCAGGTAGAGCATCTTCTGTGTGGCGACATGCATGAATGGGCGTTCCTTCATTGAAGGTTGTGCATTAGGCCCGGCAAGCCAGCACGTAAAAAAATCTACTGCCAATCATTACCGGACCAGAGTTCCACTGTGGCAACCCCTAACCGGGAAAAGCAGAAAGACACAACAACAACAACAACTCTGGAATGGGAGGAAAAGTGGGTTGAGAAAAAGAAGGGTTTCAAGATGAAACTTAATGAGGACTTTTCATTTCAATAGAGCAGGTCCTTCTCATCTCGGTACAGCAATTCTTCTTATCTCTGTAAGCAGGTCCTTCTTATCTGTATAGAGCAAGTATTTCTCTTCTCAATAGATCAGGCCCTTCTCATCTCAGCAGAGCAGCTCCTTCTCATTTCATCTCAGTAGAGCAGGCCCTTCTCAATTCTTCAGAGCAGGTCCTTCTCTTCTCATCTCAGATCACTAGAGCAGGTCCTTCTCATTTCAGTGGAGCAGGTCCTTCCCATCTCAGTAGAACAGGCCCATTTCATCTCATCTCATTAGTGCTGGTCCTTCTCATCTCATCTCAGTAGAGAAAGTCCTTCTTGTCTTTTGGAGAAAGTCTTCTGGAAGTACACCCTCACAGTATGCCTCTCAATCTCTTAGAGCAAACAAATCTGAACAAAGCCATAAATAAAAGTGGGACAAAGCCTCTGAGTTTTAAATGCTGCTTTTACAAACTAAAAAAGTTGATAGACTAATAGGTTTTGCATTAGCATGAACTTTCTGAAGGGTTTAAAGTCTAAAACTCAAATAATTGTCATTATTTTCTAACTTTGATCTCTAACGATTTGCCACTAATTTTCCAGAAAGCCACAATTTTATGAAAAATGGACCAAAAATATGAGGCAAAAATCTGAACATTCTGCAAAAATCTGTACAGTTGACAGGTATGCCTCACAGTGCAAGTTGGGGTAGGTTAGGGGATATATGACACTGATGAAAGTCTGAGGATTTCTAATCAAAGAGCACATGGAGGACAGACTGATTGTTAAACTGAAAGATGCTGGACTGACCATTTGTAAGTTAGTAATCTCTGACAGCAGAGGAAACATGGAGGATCTAGATGAAAAATGATTGTTCCACACTGGCTGAGAGCTGCTAATTCAAAAAATGCTGAACTATGTGGCATTCATTTCTTATGTACCTTTGCAGCTGAGGACTGAAAAATATAATATGACTGGTTTATCATGTTTAGCTAGATAATTTAATGTTTAAATCTAGGGTGGAGATTATTCAGGCAAATTGTATGATGCAAGAAGGATCATGAATTGAGTGTAGGTAGATGTGATACACTATCTTAGGGCATGGTATTTTACTTCTCTGCTCAGTATAAGAAGACTTATTCTTACTGATGCAGTCAAAGTACACAATACACATTCCACTGACACTACTCTAACTGACTATACATTGAGATATTAACCACATGCCTGCAGTCTAAGACATATTTTTATTTTTTTATTTTTATTTTACATTTGTTGACTGGGCTAGTCTAACTGGATATATGTCCATTTTCAGTAGTGGCTCGGGGAGAAAAGCTCCAAGCATGAACAGTGACAAAGTTTACAATGTATAAAAAAGACATGTATGATAACGGTACAGAGGTAGTATTGGTTAAAAGAAAATTACAGAATTAAAATTATAAACTATAGATATTATCTTAAAAGTTAAACTAAATAAAAAAAACAATTATACTAAACACAAAAGTGGGTATGAGCAAGACAGAGTAAAGACCTTATATTATATCCTCTTACTAAGAGGAAAAAAAAGAGAAGTAATTAGATGTGGAGGCCTAGGTTAGGGGAGTGGGGAAAGGGGTATGAGCAGGAGGGAAAAAAGATTTCAGTCTGGGTTAGCACAAGGACAAAGCCACTGAGTTTTAAGATGTTCTTTAATATGTTTTTTGAATAGAGAAGTAGAAGCTAGGGTAGATAGTTCAGGAGGGAGGTGATTCCAGTTTTTACCTGTAGTGTTTGAGAAAAGTGAGTTGCCAGCTTTGTTGTTAGATTTAATCGAGGAGACCAGGATTTTATTAGCAGGATGTAGTGTAGCTAGATTTTTATATGGTGAAATCAGATTAGTGAGGATAGGGGTATTATTGGGGTGGTATAGGATCTTTTGAGTGATAAGTAACTGTTGACAGAGTATATGGTTCTGCAGTTTTAGCCATCCTAGTTGTTTGAGGTTAAGGCAGTGGTGAGTTTTAAAGGGAGAGCATGTGATGAATCTAGCTATGCTATTATAACAGGTAGAAAGTTTGGAGAGGTTGTTTTTAGATAGGTTAGTATATATAGCCGAGGCATAGAAGAGGGTAGAAATGAGGTGGGTTTGGGTAATAGTTTTCCTGGCTGAAGGGGTAAGGAAGGGTTTAATTCTATACACAGTACCAAGTTTTTTGTTAAAAGACTTTAAGATGGAGTTAATATGGTCATCATAGTTAAGACAATTATCAATTGTTACACCTAGCAAGTGGGTTGTAGTATCTGGGGTTATGTTGGTAGCATTATTAGAGGTTATAGAGAAGAATGGATTGGGTGATTTATGAGTTGGAGTAAAAAGCAGTAGTTTTGTTTTTTTGGGATTTAGGAGGAGGCAGTGTTGCATAAACCAGTTTTCAACATTATAGAAAACAGTTTGGGTGAGGGACTGGGGGAAGGCTATATTCTTAGCAGTACAGATTAAGGCTGAGTCATCTGCATATTGAATGCAGGAGGCTTGAGATATGTTCATGTGTAGGTCGTTAATAAATAAGGAAAAAAGAAGGGGACCTAAGATAGAGCCTTGTGGGACTCCAATATTTACTGGAAGTAATGAAGACAGATTGTTATCCCACAGTACTGCTTGCTGTCTGTTTTTAAGATAAGACCTAAACCATTGTAATGCTTGTGGATCAAGAGAATGGAATTTTAGTTTGTCTAGAAGTAAGTTATGGTTAACCATATCAAAGGCTTTTGACAGGTCAATAAATAGTGCAGAGGAAAAGGAGTTATTGTTACGATTTTTATTTATAGAGTCAGTGAAGGATAGAAGGGCAGTCGTTGTGCTGTGGAATGGTCTGAAGCCATGTTGGCAGTTTACTAGTAGTTTATTTTGTAATAGGTGGTTAAGTAGTTTCTGAAGCCATGTTGGCAGTTTACTAGTAGTTTATTTTGTAATAGGTGGTTAAGTAGTTGTTTGTGAATACATTTTTCCATTATCTTAGCTAATGGGGAGAGTAAGGCAATAGGTCAAAAGTTAGAAAGCTCAATAGAAGATCCACCTTTATATAGAGGGATGATGTGGGATACTTTCCATATGGTAGGGATTTTGCCTTCAGAAATAGTTCTGTTAATAAGGATAGAGATGGGGTAGTCTATAGCTTTTACAGCAATTTGTAGGTATTCAGATGGGAGACGGTCAGCAGATGGGGTACAAGGTTTCAGTTTTTTAAGTAGCTTATAGATGAGAGATGTAGGTACAGGTTGTATATGAAAGGTAGGAGATGAAGTGTTGGAGGTATTTGGTGGGGAAGCAGTAGAAGGAGGTAAGGAATTGGCTAGGGTTTGAATGGCTTCTGTAAAGTAGTTATTAAAAACATCAGGGATCTGGTTGGAATTATTATAGTTGAAACCTGCTGGGACAGGAGTAGTAGAGTGCCCTGGCTGAAGAAGTTTGTTTATCCCTGACCAAAACTTTTGTGGAGTTTGTTGACTGGTTTGTTGAATGTAGAAGTCTTTTTTGTCTCTAAGAATATCCTTCTTGGTGGCATTTCTTAACTGTTTAAAGAGGAGGTGATCAGATGGACATTTGGTAGCTCTCCATTTAGCCCAGGTTTTGTTTCTGAGGAGCATCTTTTGCTTAGTTTGTTTTGTTAGCCATGGGCAGATTTGGTTCTAATTCTAGTAGAGCGGTAAGGTGCATGGTAGTCTAGGATTTGAAGAAAGTTAGTGCTGAAGTAGGTCACAGCCTCATCAAGTTCAAGATGGGTCAGTGGTGACCAGCCACATGCTTGCAATTCATTCAGGAAGTTATCTGGATTAAAGAATTTCTTTGAGCGGAAACTTTTGACATTATGAGTAGTTGAGATATGGAGTTTTTGTCTAATAATGTAAGTTAGCATATGGTTGCTGATATTGTCGTGAAGGGTTCCTGGAGTATAATTGCCAGGGTGGTTATTAATAAGGATCCAGTCAAGAGTAGATTCTTTCCTGCTAGGTACATATAAACGTACACACAATGGACCACTACACAATCAACTGCATGAATGAATGCATTCCATTGTATGTGTGGGAAAGCACCTCCCAGCATAGAAGATAGCTCTATACACCACCACATGGCAGTTCCAACTCCAAGATCAACTACTCTCTTTGAAGCTGAGGGTCAGACTTTCATTGACCATACAATTTTGCAATATCAAGCTATACGCAACTATTACTTAAGTATCCAATAACAATAACTGCATACAGAGTGAATTTTTGGGTACAATTTCTGGGTCTTTGTCTTTTTATGAAAAGATTTCAAGCTTGCATAAACAAAAGCACTGCTGGTGATTCCCTGCTGGGTGAGGAAAGTAAACCTATATTTTTGTCTGTGAGTGATAGAGCTGTTTTCTGTTTTACCCACTCCATTTTGTTTTCCGTTTTAAGAAATCTGCTTGGTCTGGTGTTTTTGTTCTATGTGAGAGATAGACACATGAATTATCTAGGCTGCACATTTCAGATGTTTACATCAAGTTGGCAAAGGCTTTCATCACAATCCCACACTCAGGCATTACCGATAAACTTAACAAACTTGATGTAACCCCTTCTTGGGCAACTGGCTCACAAATCAGACACAAGCTATCAAAGTGGGTGACTCCACATCAACCAGCAGACCTGTTATGAGCAGGGTGCCACAAGGGTCAGAGCTAGGCCCCCTACTGTTTGGTATATACTTTGCAGATGTTCAGGTCATAACTAAGGGGTTGTTGCTGACCAAGTTTGCAGATCACTGTAAACTGGGTGCAGTTATTGAATCCCCAGATGATGTCAGTATACTCCAGGAGGGCCTTGCACAAATCAACAACTGGTGTCTTAGTCATGGTCTCAAACTGAATGCAGTGAAATGTATCATCATTCCCTTTGGCACAAATAATGTCCCTTCACACTATCAGATCAACAACAATGTCCTTCGTATCCATGAACTAATAAGGGACCTGGGATCACAAGTTGACAAAGACCTTAACTTCAACCATCATGTGTCTACTGTAGTAAGTAAAGCTTTCTACATAGCACAATTGATTAGTAAAGGCATCGCCTTGAGAGAAAAAGAGGTTATAACCCCTCTAATCTGGACATAATTGAGTATAGCACTCCATTCAGCATGTACCATACAAAGCACCTGAAGCAGTTGGAGAGACCTCAGAGTTTTCTAACTAAGAAGATCAAGGGAGTCCGGCATGTGCCGTACACAGACTGGCTAAAATCCCTGTCACTATACTTTGTATTGTATAGACTTCTTAGGGGATACTTATGCCTGGCTTACAGAGCAATCTCAGACCCAAATCTAATGCACTTGCTGCATATCCATAAATCAAATGGGTCTAGGGCTACCCATTCCGGGGACCTAAATTCTTAGCAGGAATAGCACTCACAACCCTCCTGGACATGGGCAGCCATTACTAAATGTAACCTTGGATACTGACTAACATTTCTATGGTATTACATTGGGATGAAACAGCTAGGCTTGAAATGACCTTCGGGTCGATAGCCATGTAATCTCCTATGATCCTAGAATCCTATGGTTAAATTGTTTCTTGAGTGATACTTAATAAACAGTGACTTTCTGAGTGTTTGTCTTTTTATGAAAAGATTTCAAGCCTGCATAAATGCAAAGCACTGCTGGGGATGCCCAGCTAGTTTTTCCCACCCACCCGCAGCTTTGTTGATCTATTTTTAAACCTGGTGATTTTAAGCTGCCCACCCCTAATGTAAATTGAGCTTAAGAAGCTCCTTCCTTTCTACACTGCTGTTGATATCTTGAATTATTTATTTATCTTTCCTTGTGCTTATATTGAAAAAGTGCATTTTGCCTCTCATTGCCTGTTCTACTGATTTATTTGCTCGGAATTCATTATCTAGCTAGCTGTTGGATAAGGTAGTATATTTTTACACTCTAGCAAGCAAGCACTTGTTACATTAGGAGGTCAGTGGATTTTACATCCATTGCAGTGGGAGGTAGCCTGGTCTGTTTAAGTTGGGGAAACTGCATGTAGTTTTATTGGCTGGAGGGATTATTAATCAGTTTACATTGTTTTTAGTGCTGTTATAAATTCTGTTCAATTGAGTGGCTTTTGGCTCATCTATACAAAGCAAAGTACTTTTATAATAATCAATAATAATAATGCTTTTATAAGCTGTTTAAAGTACACTACTTTATCCAGATCTATTTTGAAAGCTTGGAATTCTAAAACTTCATCTGGTGTGACCAGAATATTGAAGTTTTGGAACTTCAAAACTTTAATAAAATAAAAAAAAAAATTACATTTTTGGATGGGGGACAAGCCCCCCCCCCCCGCATGCCCATACCCCTGGTAAATAAATATTCCAACTACAACATTGCACTACAGTAAGGAAAATGGTAAATTTCCTGTTCTGTGCTGTACGGCGATCTCCATTAAGAATGTTCGAAGTTCCAAAACTTCGATATTCTCATCTCTGCAGACTAAATTTCGAAGTTTTCCGAAATTCAACCTTTTAAATTAGACCCCTGTATCCATATCTTTAAGTTTGTTTGTGGTAGCATTTCATATCTTTTAAGTTTGTTTATAGTAGCATTTCACTTCAGGCACTCCTTTACTGTGGTTCTACATTAGGAGGACTGGGATTATTCATCTAGTGGCAGTAAGTGTTTACCTGGTCTATCTGAGTTGGGAAGCAAACAAATAGGCTCTAGGTATTTTTTTGCACTTCTCTTATATACTGTGACTGTACTTTAGTAGTTAAAAAAAAACTGTACTGTCTTCTGCTGCTTTAAGTAGTTAATTGCACTGTATTATATTGTATCTGTTACTTGTAGGGCTGTTGAAGGTAGTTTATGTGATCTTGTTACACTTGGGCTCCAAACTAGCTATTTTACATTAAGAAGGTGTTTTTTCCACAACCTTGTGGCAGAAGTGTGCTTGTTTAACCTGAGTTGGGGATTGCAGGTGGAAGGCTTCATGTGTGCTTTTCTGATTGGTAGTTAACTTAAAACTTGATTCTCCTTGCTCATATTTAAGCCTTGCATTTGCGGTGCTGCTTATCATGCAGTGGCAGTTAGCAGTGTCCTGTATAGACACAAAAGCCTTGAAACTCAGTTTTTCCCTTAACAGCTGCCAATGAAATCCTTCCAAGCTTTTCTGCAACTTGGTTGCACACTGAGCAATGTTGCCTTATTGATCAACCTTAGCCTATGCACAGTCCTGTCAAATTAACCGATTCCCTTCCCTAATAAAACATACAGTAAGTCCCTGCTATCATGGACGGCAATTTCTCATTATCTTTCTGGCCACCCTGCCTGAGGCAATGTAGCAATTGTCTCATGTATACTGACAACCACTTACTCCTGAAACAAGCAAATACTTTATGTAAGAGGTGTAGTTACACTATGAAACTGGAGGCAAGACTCTCACATAAGGACAAATTGAATGCCAAACAGGTTGTCAGTGCACTCACACACTTCCTAGACTAAATAAGGACATGACACATAAACCCACATATGCAGAGGTACTCACTAGTAACTTACCAAAAGAACAGAGGCCTCCCAAACAGAAAGCAATTACATGTATAACAATGCAAAAAACAACCACAACATGTAATAACACATACACCAATGTCTCAACAAATAAACTCATAAGGCATAACACCACAAAACCTAATGTATTGGTCATAGATGATTCCATTGTGAGCTACACGGATGTTTTCCTCCACAGGCTGGATAAGGAGTGGGTTACGGTTAGCTGCCTGTCAAGTCCCAGGATCAGCCAAGTCACTCAAGAACTCTTATCACTCAACCACTAGTACTGGAATGACTCCATCATAGTCCATGTTGGGGTGAATGACTTTAAATGTACCTAACTGGACTGTATGCAGAGAGAAATGACTGATCTCACAGATTATGTGTCACAGGCAGTTATAAGCCTAGCCTTAAGCAGCATTTCACCTTCTCCAAGGATGATGCCACAATACAAACAAAAAATGATTGATTTTAACAATTGGCTTAGCTTCTGGTGTCGATCCAATGGGATCCAATATCTACCAGCCTGGGAAGAAATGATCAACAGGCTGCTCTGCTTTACCAGAGATGGTCTGCACCTGTCTCCTCTAGGCTTTCGGATACTGGCAGAGGCATAAGCCACCACTGTTGTGCCTTTTTTGGCAATGTAAAAGTAACCAACCTCCCAACATAACAAAATCCTCTCTAGATAAACTCAAGGTACTTCTTTTTAATGTTAGGAGTCTAAACAAGAAACTACACAACCTGGAAGCACTCCTCACTTTGGAAGATGGTGACATCTGTGCAGTCACCAAGAAGTGATTTAAAGCCTCAGAAAGTGCCCCGGCAGTGCAGGGCTACAATGCCTTCCATACATTCAGACCACAAACAGTGTGAAAGAACCAAAGGAGGAGGTGTATCCATTTTCATTAAGGATAAGTTTACCTCAAGTCAACCAGTATGACTTTCTCACCAAGAATTTACAGGGTACACAAAACAAGTCTTATCTAGAAAGACTTTTATATATGATTGAACATATGTAGAAAGACTGAAAACTCTGTCACTCTATTTTGACTCCTACAAATTGCTAAGGGGTGACCTATGTCTAGCTTACAGGGCAGTCTGACTTGGCCCTGATGGAAATGCTACACATTCATAAATAAAACTGCAGGGGGGTCACACTCCAGGGATCTTAACCTAGCCTCTGACATGAACAGGTCATGCTAAAGAGATAGATACATCTCCCAGGCACTGACACTTCTCTGGAACAAGCATCCAATTCATGTGAAATAGAACCCCTCCCTGACCCTCTTAAATGCAACTCAGATCAATGGATGGGTAACTGGAAATGCAGTTCTGAGGTGGTGCCCATGTCCCTCCTAGACAGAGGAAGTCAGTATTAACTGCCATAGACCTTTACCTTGGTGAACTTCACTCACCTAACCACAGACAGTTGGGGCATCTTGAAATAAATATGGCTAACCTTGTAAGGGATCTAGGACCATTAGCCAAGTAACCTCTTATGAACCTATAAACCTATGAAATGAACAGTATGTATTTCAAGGATGTGAGCCCTCCCCTATGTATTATTTTCTCCATTAGTTGTCATGTACATTGACACACCTCATGCCTTGATGCATGTGTGCCATATACATTCTATTTTAATGGGAGGACTGCGTCACATCTGGCATTCAGTGTGTCAATGCATCTATTGTTATTATTTTGGTGATAGTTCTGGAACACCTGTATTGGCTGGATTATGATTCACTGACTAGCTTTTATGTGCCTATCTTTTCTACCCTAGCTGTTGATGACTTGTCAGATTTTCAAACCCTGTAAATATAAGCTATATATAACCTATTTGTTTAAAGGTATACACATATATGGCATAGTGCCACCTCTGTGGTCTGTAGTGCCAACTCTATGGTCTTCAATGTATTCTGAGTCTGTATACATTTTCTGTGGTCCAATGATATGTATAGGTACACTGAAGAATTTATTTATCCTTTGTTGACTGGGTTAGTCCCACTAGGCCAGTAGGCTTCTTTTCAGAGGAGACTCAATTTAGTATTTATACTGTGATGGAAAATTTGGCCAGGCCATTGGGGAACTTCCACTACTCTTTTTTAATGGGTGCTGTGGAATCTTTTACATCCACCTGAGCTACCACCAACTCCAGCAGATGGGACTTCAGTTTATCATCTCAACCAAAGGACAACATACACAGGAGTGCATGCCCTCCTAATGCTGCACTATATTGTCAGGAATCCAGTCAACTAGAGTGGGAATAGAACCTACTGCCTTTCGGTCTTCCAGCACTAAAGGCAATATACTACCTGTTGAACCACTGAGAAAAACATTAAAAATAAGTATCTGAAACAGAATCATGGGCCACATATATAAAAAGTGAATTAGACCAATGGTTTCTAAACAAAAGATAAGTCATGAGCCAATAGTGGGTTGCAGCAAGTTAAAAAGAAAGAAAATTATAACAGTTTGATAGTCAGGGCTGACATTTCTAATATGTAAGTTGCAGCTGCAGCAATGCATTTGCAAAAACTGGCCTGATTGTAAACCTTCAGGATTCTACTTCCTCCCTCTTTCTAAATGATCCTTTAGTGACTGTGTCAAGTATAAAATGAACCTGTACTCAATGTTTATTCATTTTTGAACAACAATTATACAACATACAGAATAAAAGGTGTATATAATTGGGTCTATATTATAAACACAAAAAGGCTAAATCTCGAATGTATGTACATCGACACATAAATGTTGATGTACATACAACGTGAAACACGTAAACAGCAAAAATCGAAACGCCGAACGTGTTTCATAATCAAAATTCACCACACAGATAAGCAAAAAAAAAATAATACTTTAATACACCCCCCTACTTAAATATACCAACTCCGTGACTGCACTACAATGGGGATAAGGACATATTTCCTTATCTCCACCATCATGTTTCTGGCTAAAAAACACGTTTGGCATTTCGATTTTCGCCGTTTTCATGCTTTGCTTTGTATGTACATCGACCTTTATGTGTCAATGTACATACATTTGAGATTTAACCTTTTTGGGTTTGTAATATAGACCCATATAATCATAGGCGGTTACTAGGTTAATGGTCATGGGGCCCTTACAAGTCTAGCCAAGAGTTTATCAGCAAAAAGAAATCTCAGTCAGCACCTGTCACTCCTGTCATTGAGGGACACAGGTGGAACAGCTGGGACAAATTTGTGTTTTCCCATCCGCTCATCAAGGTTGGGCTTGAAGAGGGACATCAAGGTGTTCTGTTTCATGTGTATGGGAAGGCTATTCTAGAGATGGGGCAGTCTCTGGGAGACAAATCTGTCTTTCCAGCAGGTTTTGTTGATGTCACATATTAGATTCAGGACATTTGAGCGGGTAGTGCATGAGGAGATAGACTTATGGATATGGAGCATCTCTAGTGGGGCAGGCTCTGAGATTGCCTTGTAGGTGAGACACAAATCACCCCTGAGCAATCAGTATGATACCGAGTAGAGTGATAGTGATTTGAGCCAATCTGCATAGGACAGGTGTTGGAGGCCATGGATTCTCTTTGTGAGGTACTTCAGTGGCCTTTCCAGTTGGTGCAAATGTTTGGAGAGGTACATCCCAAACAAGGCTTAATACTCAATTATTGGTCTAATGAGGAAGGATTATAGAGAGGTAACAGCCTCCTTTTTTTTCTGGATGCAATCCCTTTACTTATGAGATGAACCAAATAAAAGGCTTTTCTGACCACTGTTGCTACATTGTGGCCAAATGTGAGGTTATCAACCTGAGTGCCCAGGTTTCTCACCACAGGCTGTGTGCTTAGGCAGTTGCCGTTGATGTCATAATTGGTAAGGGTTGTGTTTTTGATGAATGGTATGTTCATACCTTTTTTTGCATTTAGCTTGAGACCATGACTTTAGCACCAGTCATTAGTTGCTTGGAGACCCTCTTGCAGTATGTTAACAGTATGTTAACATCATTTGGGGAATGACAGCACCCAGCTTGCGGTCATCCACACACGTGGTCAGCCACAGACCTTTTGTCTTTGCCTGGACTTCTGAGAAATAGATGCCAAACAGTAGGGGTCCCAGGACACATCTACTATCAGAGGTGGAGGTGTCTATTTTGACTTTGAGGGTCCTGTCTGTGAGCCAGTTGGCCACCCACCTGATGAGATAGGGGTTTACACCAAGTTGTGTTAGCTTTTCAATGATTCCTGAGTGGGGGACTGTGTCAAAGGCCTTGGCCAAGTCAAGGTAAGCTGTATGCATTGACTTTCCTTCATCCAGGGCCTTGGTGACAGTCTCAAAGAAGTCAACCAGTTTCAAGAGGCAAGGTCTGCCCTTGACAAATCTGAACTGGGTGGGGTCAAGTGCCTGGAGATTGCCTATGTCCATGTTTATGAGCTCCATAATAATATGCTCCATGGCTTTACAGATCAGACTTGTCAAGCTAATGGGGCGATAGTTTCCAGGGTCAGTAGTGGCACCACCTTTGTGCAAGGAGATGAAAATGGCAGTTCTCCAATCTGCTGGAATGAACCTGTACTTAGGCTGTAGTTGAATAGCGTGCTCAATGGCAATGCCAGTACTTGCTGGAGATGGTACAGAATACATCCTGGGATACTATCAGGTCCCATGGAAGTTGTGTTCTTTGCCTTGGATAGGCCATGAATAATGAAAGGTATATGAACAATGTTAAGTATAACACTGTAAGAACATTACAAAAGTAAAAACAATATTCATTCAGTGTATAGTCACATTAATCAGAAATGTCACTAATCAAAAACTATGTACATATTTATGTATCTACATATGACCAAGACAAAATCTTTCATGAAGTGTTTTCATCCTTTTATGTAACTTTTTTGTCTACCTACTGTCCATTACAACTTATTGTCTCCTTATTTTAATCATATTGCAATAAAAATATATACATATCAACTTTTATTTTTATCCCTTACATTTAATGTGTAATAATGTTCAACTCTTCTAATCAATTTTAGATATTCTATATGTAGACTTCCCTTTTTGGCTGTGTGCAATGTTCTCCATTTCCTTTGGTACAAATAGTAACAATTATCTACTAAGCATCTCTTTCTTTTTCCATTTGAATATATATTTCGATATTCCCAATCCTAGAGATCCACATGAACAAATAATTGGTTTTCTGAATATCTCCTCCCAATCTTCAATCATTCGCTTCCATCTCATCTTTGTCCTTCTACAGTCCCAAAATGTATGTATCATCTCTGCTTCTTCTGATCTCCAATACTTTACTTAATTGTCTCCTGTATCTCGCATTATTTTATTGTGTGTGTGTTGTACCACAAATGTAAGATCCTTATCTGCTGGTTCTGAACATAGGACCATTTCCTATGATGATGGGCATTTTTCCATACCTAGGTCCATCCAGTTTGTGTTCCTCCCATATCATGGTTTCCTTAATGTTCTATACCCTTTCTGGTTTGGCTATTCTTTTCATAATTCTATGTTATGTAATATGTTTATAAATTGAACTGGCTCTTCTCTTTTTGTATCACTCCATTTAGTCCACTTAGCCTCTCTACCATCTTTCGCTTGTTTGTTGTGGGAAAATTCTTTGTAACCATTCAGAAATATACTAAGAATGTTCATGAAAATCTCCTTAACACATAAAAATATGATTGTAAATAACTCCATGTTGTGGTTGCTAAAGGAATTTTGTACTTCGCCTATTACACCTAAACATATGGTTTGCTACCCATTAAATATTATTATTAGTTATCGTAACTTTATATTCATGCACCCTAAGTATAGGGAATGGAATTTTATTGTATTCCCTATAATGTATACTCAGGGTATGCTTATGTCCTCTACTTCTGAAGGAGCTCATTTAGCTATAGATAATGATCTAAAGTACTGGTATCAGCTGATATCTGATAATAAAGTTAAAAATCTAGATTTCTTAAAACAAGAATTTGATCTAAGAGAAACTTGCTGGTTAGAGGTTCAGATCTTTAGACAACATCTCATTGATAGAATAGATCTAATGTCTATAACAGTTAAAGAATCTATTCCAAAACTGATTGATTACTTGATATTAAATTTACAGCATAAAGTTTCTGATAAAGGTAAACTTTCATATATACATAAAATTAGCAGACAAGAAACTTTTTACAGTGTAGATTCATACTGGAATTATTTCACCTCTATTAATGGGGACCCACCAACTCAACAAGATAAACAATATATATTGGAATCTGCTTATAGAACTACATCTTCCATTGTCTGGAGACTTTATACATGGAAATTTTTACATAGATCTTTTATACACCTTTGATGATGAATAAAATAAATAATAAAGATAATCTATGTAAGAGATGTAATGTAGAAATTAATGCTGACTGGGCTCATATGTTTTATGACTGTATGAAGTTGAAAGAATACTGGAAGTCAATTAATGAATTTTTGCAGGCTCTTTTACAGATAATTTCATTATTTCTAAGTCTCTTATATTATTCAACACACCTGTACCTCAATGTGTTAAAAGATTAAGCTTCCCTTGTTATGGTCTATCCTAGCAGTGGCCAGGAAAATAATAACTAGAAATTGGATTTCAGATACACCTCCTTCGTTCAATGAATTTAAAAATGTTATGAATATAATGTGCCATATGGAAATAAGCACAATTAGAATGAGAACAACTAGAAAAACATCATATTATATTGTATGGGATAATTTACAAAATTTGTTAAAAAAATTCTAATTTCAATAGCACGGTATTTTAGTTTAATTAATTGATCTGATTGTAGTGGATGTCTTTGTAAATACTTTAGTTGTTTTGTTGAATATTATAATAATACCTATTTTTAATTACTTGTATAAAATTGTTATGATATTTCTCTTATATGTTAAAACAATAAACCTGTTTTGAAAAAAAAAAAGAAATATACTAAGAATGCAAAGCACTGATTCCCAACCTGATAGTGATTTTGTAACTTTTGGTAGAGATGCATGCTTTCCTCTTGTCCAGTGTTATCCTTATTTAGAATATCCAGTTGCATTAGCTGCCTCCTACTACCTAAACCCATTTTTTCCCCATTCTTCTTGCACTTGGCTGGGGATTTTACCCTTGACCTTCCATCGATCCCAAACTGTTCTACATATTGGTAATTTCAATGTCGTATCTCCATACTGTTTCAGACCAATGTCCCAGTTCTCCCTAAGCCTTTGCCATATTGATTGTCTACACCTTTGCCCTCTCCATGTAGTCGAATCCATTGTGCCAAGTTGAATTCTGTGGCCTGTGATGGAAGGTGTATCAGCCCCTCTTCTCCCTTTTGAATGTAATGTGAACAATGCTTATTTGCCCCACCTACATATTCTTCAAGCAAAGTTTGCATCTTCCACTCTACTGGATGATTGAACATTTATTGGTATGTGCATTACCATATGTATAATATGGGGAAGAATGATAAAATTAATTACAATTGTATTTCCTATAGTGGTACATGTTATACTACCCCATTTCAATATAAGTTCATGTATCTTTGTGTATTATAGATACTTTGTACATGGACAATCCATTTACCATATCTATAGACTATTTTCCTTCTCTGCAGACCTCTTTATTCAGATCAGATCTATCAACTTAGACTAGTCTTTGTTCAGTTCTTTCTTCACCTGTTTTGTCTTATTTTCCAATAGGTCTCTGTAAATAGTACATGCTCTCCCTTTCCAACCTGACTTCCATTTCCTCTGCAGTAGGATATTCTGCTGCTTATTGTTCAGGTTCTGTGTTTGCCCCAGATAGCTTTTATTTACTCCAATGTAAGCCAATCACCCTCTTCTAATCCATAATGCTCTTTTATAAAGTTAAATGGCTGCATTCCCCCATCTCACTTCCTGTGTTTCTTAAGATGGCTTCACATATCTATAGCTTTCAGTTTCAATTTTTATTGTATCAAAGGATGAAGGATCTTGAGAACTAGTGAATTGTGCCATATGTTAGTAGATTGGCCTATGCACCTTTTACTATCCTCCTGCTTTGTTCCTCCCATTTTATTATCCATACTTTTAAAGCCACATGAATGTCCCAGCATTCTAGGTCTTGTCCTGCTGAAACATTATCTGGAAATAAGTTGATAATTTTAGCTAAAAAAAACGTGAGAACATCTATGGAAATACCTGCTACTCCCCGCCCTCTAAAGCAGTGAAGAACTTTTACTTTCCACATTGATATATTTCCAAACACTACTCCTCTGAGCATTGCTTGCAAACTTGTTATACTCAGATGATCAGGTTCTCTCAGTGGATCTCTAATTATGTGGATGCCATGTGGTGTAATTGATTGCATCTTCCCTTGAACTTTTTGAAAAGCTTTTGATTTTGGTATCATCTCAAACTTTATTTAGTTTTTAAGATTTTCCAAGTTCATATTTTGTGCAGCTTCAAAGGATTCCCCCATTACTAATACTAAATATTTATCATGGGTAACTACCTTGAAGGGGGCTGTGCTAATGCTAGGGGTTGCTTTACACCTGTTCTAACCATTGATGCTTTGATTTTTACAATGCAGCCCAGAAGCCATTGTAAAGTGGGAATTATTCATATGATTATGAAACATGTACTTGAAATGCTACATTTGTACTGTGATTGTGTTTGCTTTAATGAAGTCTGTTTTATTTAGTGGACAGGTATGCGTAATTGGTTTTAATAAAGCAAATAGTACACCCAGAGTGGTGTTGGGCATTTGTTTTTGGCCATTGTAAAGTTCATAAATAGTTGTATAATCCCTGACACAACTCCCTCCAAATCTTCTGCCATAAGCATGCAGTCATCTTCAAATTGATTGTCTTGTCTTAAAGGCTAGTTCTTCCATCACCAAAATAAATTGACTAGGGGAAAGTGGATGGAGAATTCCTCACAAGATATGTCCTATCTCAGAGACTCTGGAATTAACACTAAATTTAAAAGTGGGCTTTGAGTACAGATGCTGTATCCAGCAGAAATACCTCTTTTCCATACTTCTGTAATTTAGTACTTGAAATACAAAACTGTCAATCTACAACATCAAATGCCTTCATGACAAATAGGGTAACTACTGCTTTGTTGTCCTTAAGAAGCACTGACAGTGCCCACAAGTTGAGAGTGCATGATCACCCTTTACAAAACCATTCTGTACCACTTTGATAATTAGTGAAATGTATTTCTCAATCCTACATGCCAGTATTTATGTAAGATTTTCTGGTCTACATTAACCAAAGAAATTGTCTGAACCTCATCTACCTTAGGATTGTCTGACCTTCCTAACATGCCTCACACTGATGAATAGCCAAGCTAAGACTTTTGGGATTTCCTACCCTCCCTATCTATATGATATTGTGCAGAGACCATCTGGGGCAGCTGCCTTATGTAAATTAAGTTTAAGTATAACCTTTTTAACCTCACTTAACATGATATAGCAATCTAGACTTAGTATTCATTCTCCCTAAAGTTTTGTAACTAAACAGCCTGGGAATCCCATTACTGCACATCATACGCCTGACTAGACTGAAATAGCGTATTACAATATTTCCAAACTTCTTCTCTGATATCTTTATTTACTAAGTTCCCCTCCAGGCTCACTATGCATTGCATTGTATGCAGTGCTTTTCCTTGTAGTGCTTAAAGGCTGAGACAATAACCTTGGGGGTCTCTTCACCCATGAGCCACCAGAAATCACCTCTTCTCAGTAACTCATCTTCAACTTGGGATATATCTAAAAACTTTATTTGTACTTCCATTTCCTCTGTTTTCTACCCCAAGTATCCTGTGTTCTTCACAGCTTCAGGATTTATTTCTGCAGTTCCCCCAATGGTCTTGTTTTCATGCTATCAAGTTTTGATGCATGTTTCTCTGCCTCCCCTCCCCCACCTTCCCTCTCTTTCCATCAACTCACCTGTAAAAACTGCCTTACATCCTTCCCATTATAAAGTCCCTATTGTCTCCCTACTCCTCATGTTCTATTGTAAGACATCAGTTACTACTTCTCTGAGGAACTTATTTTTCTTCCTTGTATACTATTTGCAGTGTGCCAATCTCCAACACTCTGTACTTTCTTGGGTCATTGTTACTATTTCACTGGTAATGGGTGCATGACTGGACAAGTTAAGGTCTAGATTTACATTGTCTTCACTGCCACAACATATGCCTAGGCACCAATAGTAAATCTGTATGACTGCCTTACCTCATTATGTCTCTTGAGAAAGAGACAACTACCTAATTCTCATGCTTCCTCCTCTGTGTATCGAAACTTTCATGTAACTGTATCTGTACCTTTCTGTTCAAAACTGCATTTTGCTTGTTTATTGTATTTGATGATATGGCCTGAGAGATGGATGAAAAGGGTCCCCAGATCAGTTCATTTAACTGGTAAACAAATATTAAATCAATCAATCAATCAATCAATCAATCAATCAATCAATCATGTGCAAAACAGTAATTATTACAAAATAATAAAAAAAAAGAAAATGAAGTGACAATAGCATTTTTTAAGGAAAAGTCATTCAGCAAGGTGTCCAGTTACATATTTTAATATAGCATTATACCATTTTTCATCTCTGCCTTTCTTTACTTAGAAAGTGATGAATTTCTGTTAGTACTCTAAATTAAAATATCTGTTTACAAAATACAGTCTAGATCTTAGAAGCTCTCTAAATTTTAAATGGTCCAGAACTTTGGTGAAAATGACTATTGACCTTATGAGATGAGGTAAGATTAACACTAACCTGTTTTATGTACATTAGCATTACACATCTTTCCTTTCTAAACTAGTTGCTATATGTTCTCCTAGCTATAGTGTCAGACAATTTACTCAAGTGTATATAGTGTCAATATGCCTTTTTTCTGCACTATTTGTTTTTTTCTCTACTGTTGTAATTCTGTGGTTTGATTCCATCTATTTTTAATAGCCTGCTTGGCCCAGGCTGTGGTTGAAAGGGTCCTCAGACCATTCCACTTAGCCAGTTATCAACCATCATATTAATAAATAAATGTCTAAATAAATACATAAACTCTGTTGCTGTAATATGAGTAGTTAAAATGCCCTAGTCTGCTTTAAATTTTCGTTTTTTATTTATACTTTGTTAACCAGCTAAGTGAACATGTCCAGAGACCCTTTTCAACTATGACACAGGCCACAATGGCAAAGATAGTAACAAGTAAGAAATGCCCCTAGGAATAAAGAAGAAATAAAAATATAATACTGCCATCAAAGTACTTGACAAGGATTGCATGTGAAATACATAAAGTCTGGCATTTGGCTTAGAGGATTAAGCCATTGTTCATGAGCTGTTTCCTGTGGTCCAGTGTTGCAGTGGTTTTGAGTCCCTCAGTGTCCATTGCCTAACTGTGTGACTCTGAGCAAATCATTTAATCCGACAACTTCTGAGCTGAGTCTGAAAACGTTACATGGAGATCGGTGCTCTACACTGAAAAACAAATAAAGGTGTGACACTGAATAAGTAAATCATAAAACAATATTTACAACAATGCGTACATTAGTAATCCTTAAATATAAAATGTAAACATCATTGTAAATACAGAATTTAATGTAAGTGTATTATACAGCTTACAGCACTGTAAGATGCTACTACAGTATAATGGACTGGAAATCAGCAAGTGAATGTTACTGTGCTATACAAAAAAGGGAGATAATTATATTTGCATTACTCTTGTTGTCCTGAGGTAGTTTCAAAACCTAGTAAACCTGCTTATTCCGGAATGGACTTACTAGTGCAGTGGAATCTAAAAGCTAGTATACCAGTGCATTAGCCTATGTTTCTATAATGCTCGCATTTGTATTCTTTAACTAGACGATCTCTCAGTGTTTTCTTAAAAGCTAGTAGTTGGTTTGTACTCCTAATGTTCTCTGAGAGATTGTCCCAAACATCTGGAACCATTTTCAAGAAAACACTTTCACACATTCCATGTGTGAACAGGGTCATTTATTTATTTTATTTTATTTATTTTAACATTTGTTAAACGGAAAAGCGTGACTTGGAACAAAGACCATCTTCAGTGGCAGCCTGGGGAGAAACACTCCAGATGCATGTCTTTGTAATGTGGGAGCAAACTGGAGCACCTGGAGGAAACCCACATGAACGCAGGGAGGGCATGCAGTCATGAATATCTGAAACCATCATTATTTCTAAGAGTATAGGACTGGTTTCTAAACTGCACCCTATTGTGAAATGGTGGACAGTAGCCTTCATTTAATATTTTGTAGTTGAGTATTGAGCAATAAAGTAGTTCTAGCTGCAACAGGAAGCCAGATACTTGAGTTTTGAATAGTGCAGTGATGCTTGTGTTTCTTAGCCTGGCATATGAATCTAAATATGTTATTCTTGCCAGATTGAATGAGAGCAGTGCTATGTATAGACAGTAGTACAGTTAACTGGCAATAGTATCCTGATCTAGAGAGGAAAAGATTTATGGCAAAGGCTTGCCTAACTTTAGTCGTCAACAAGTTAGTTGTATTAAGAGACTTTAAGCTGAGATAATACATTGTTGACCTGCATTTCTGTGTGTTGGTGGAATTATATGTTTTGATCTAAGATTAGTTCTTGGTACCTCTGTTGAGAAATGATAGCAAAAGAGGTGCCCAGAACATCTTCATTGCTGAATTTAGTTATGTTATGCAGTTTTCTAGAGGTGCCAAATAACATCATTGTGTTTTTGTATATTGATGGATATCTTATTTGTACAAAGCCTATAGCATCTAAATCCATCTGAAGTTCACTTTTCAGAATGGACAATCTTTCTTTTTAATCTGGTGAGGAAAATGTCATCTTCATTCCATATGAAGTTAATATGAAATAGAATCTGGGGTAAATCATTAATATACAGTTAGAAAGGGCCCAGGATTGAATGAGTATTTAATCATGAGAATGTTTAAATGCAAGGACAAAAATTATGGGATATGATAAATACTAACATGGAAGATAAAAGTTGATGATATGGAGATAGATAGAAGGTTGTGGTGTAATAATGTGATAAAACAGTATTATTATGTTAATCTATAGGCAAATGTCCCAGAATTAATGATTAAAGTCTTCCATCCATTCTCCTCTAAATTATTCTCATAAAAAATTATAACCTGTGTTTAATGTGATAGGGTCTCCATTTTTTATTTCATACGTCCCATCTTTCTTCCATATACATTTTATATCACAGTACAAAACTCTTATAAATACATCCTTCCTTTAACCATTCATTCAGTACATTTACAAAGTGCACTTTTTACCAGTCCATTAATTTCCTGTACATTTTGTATCATATGCCATCTGGGCTTGATACTTTCTTAAGTACTTCATCCAATTCATTAATAATAATTTATTTTTCAAATTATTCATTACCTCAGTCTGGAATTCTTTCTACTTTCCATTCTATCTTATTTTATTGCTTTTTACTCTTATACTATTTTCTTCATGCTGTACTACAATGCTCATACTTTGCTCTTGTGTTCTTTTTTACCACTTCTTTTACATTTTTCATTTCCCTCATTATACTAATATCCTTCTTCTGTTTTACCCAAATGTGTAGATACATCCTCTCTTTTCCCCTTGTAATTATTATCTCTGCCTAAACAGTAATACTTTCATGATTTTTTATATATTTAATTTTCCATATCATAATACTCAATTTGTATTATTTTCTAAATTCTCTAATGCATTTCTTTAAATTTTTCAATACTTCTCTTTTTCTTCCTTTCTTACATCACCCTGCCATTGGAAAAAAAAACTTTTTTAAAATTCCTTTTTAAATTCAATCCACCATTCAGACCTGTTTTATAGATGCCCTTTATGTTTATATGATCGTTCCATAATTGCAATGCTTCCCACTTCCAAGATTCATCACATCATTTCTCATTTATTCTTTTTATTCCCTTTCCTATTTTAATATACTTCCTTTCTTCCATCACCTCCATCTATATTGCTAAATTGTCTGAAAAACTTGTCATATCTATATCATCTGCCTCCTCAAGACTTTCAATAATACAAAATATTCAGTTTCAGATCCAAGTGTTCCCTTTCTACAAGTCCATTGACTCTTGTTCCAAACAACTAATTTATCACATTTTATCAAGTCCTGTATTTATTTTACCTTTTTCCTTTCTTTTTTACATTTTCTCCTTAAATCACAATTATAGTCGACTGCAATTCTAATTTTCATGTTAACCACCATATAGTCTTAATATTTGATGAAACAGATTCCCTCTTTCCTTGCCAATTATATATGCATATAATGCTATAATTCTATAAACATATTCTGTCCACCTCACATCCACAACAGTCAACCTTCCAATCATTACAAATGTTACATCTATTATTTTCACTGTTTTTTACACAACATAGCCACTCCAGAACAACATTCACTTCTTAAGTTACATTTATATTTCAGCCCATCATTTTTTCTGTTTGCAGTCTTTCTTCATTTGTCAGGAATCTCTTACCCTTAATCAGAATAACATCCACATCACATTTAGCAGATCATTCCAGTATCCCTATCCTTCTTGCATTGTTAATAACACTGTTTACATTTGCTGAAAGTACTCTTAAATTGTTGCATTTCATTTTTTTAAGTTTAGGGGAAACATTTACATTTTTTTTCTTATTTTTACTCTTTCTCCAATTGAATATGTTTTCCTGGGTTTATGCACAAATAATCCTTGACCTTCAGAATAAAAAAAAAACCACTTCAAAAAATTATTAGTATCAATCCTTTCTCCTGACCTCTGTTCTTGCATTTACTCTGTCTTTCTTCTGAATTCCCCTCCATATTCTTTCTTTTTCTACAGTTTTTTATTTACCTAGTTCATGCTCTCCTGAGCCTTGTTGTCCTTCTTTGTGCATGTTTTCTTCCTTTTCCCCTTCTTTTCATTATTTACTGCTTGCTCTTGGCAATCCATCCAAAAGTACCATTTTTTAACACAACCTGCATTCAGGTACTCACCTTCTTGCAGTATGTCTTTTCTCCCCACACTGGGTACATTATATCTTCTCTCAATCATTAATTAAATGAGAAAATCTCAACAAAAAAACTTGATTTAGGCTGGCCAGCATATCTCATGTCACTATGACCAGTCACAAAAATAACATGTGGCAAGTGTTTCATCTTTTTTTCCCCCCATTTCAAAACAGCTTCCAACCTCCACCCTCCATGCCTTCTTTCCTTCATCTCTAACTTTCACAATATTATCATCAATTTCACAGAAACTCTGCATGCATTTTTCAACATCATCTTCTACCAGTTCATCAATTCTAAACTGCAAAGTAACATTTTTTTTTACATTTAACAACCAGAAAACAAATAATTGATCCATGGATAAATGTCCTTTTTATTACACAATTCCAGAAATTTCATAATCAGTCCCTCACTTTTAAATGATAAAACTTAAAAGGTCTTTGTTCCAATATGTATAAAAGACAGAATTTTCTAAGCTTTAAAACACATAACAGTTACTAAATTGTCCCATACATAATATCTGCCCATTATAGTGTTATTTTTATTCTTATTTTTGAAGTTGGTATTGTCTTCTTTTTAAAAACAGTTTTACTTACAGTTTGTTGCTGCTGTTTTTTGCCTGCTAATAGTGCTACATATTTTAATTACTGCATTATCTTCTGCTACAGAACCAGACACCTTCTCAGTTTGTTGCTTCTTTTTATTTTCTGTCTCTGCTGTATTTTCCACATTACCATCCTTAGAACTTCCGAAAAAATGATTTGCCATCTCACCCCATGAAACAGCAGGACTGTCACCTGGATCATCCCGCTCAATTACTTTTATCAGAACATCATCTGCAAGCCCTCCTGATGCCAGTTCTGTTATATGCACCACTTCAACAACCTACTTACTTCCTTCTCCATTGAGACAACCAAAGAGTGTTCATTTGTAACATCCACCACACAGGAATCTTTTTTACTTTCTGAAGCTCCATATCAAACACAATTTTCTCCAAATCCTCATTTCTCAAATCCAACCTCTCCATATATTTTCTCTCCTCCTCCATGTTGCTGAATCCCTTAGGTCTCTTCCTTGCTACTGCTGTAGCAGTCCTCTGGTGCATTCCAATGCTCTGGTCAAAATTCCCCTAGTAGTATATAATTACCTCTTCAGGAATCCCCTGATTAGAAGCTACTATCCTAGTGAGACTAACTTGGTCAACAAAGGATATATATATATATATATATATATATATATATATATATATATATATATATATATATATATAATGATTACTGACAATTGGTCAAGCGTTCTAATTGTTGAATTGAAAAAAGCTGGTACAACTGATCAAAAATCAGTTGATTGAACATACTGGCTTGTTTTCTTTGAGAGATCATACTACAGTGGGGATTGGGGAATTTCCTTTTTCCCCCTGCAATGTGATTTCAGATTTGGTGTATATAATTATCAGGGCATGGAGGATGCAGCCTCCCAACAAAAAAGGGGGGAGGGGTCACACAAACTCTTAGGGAAATATCAGTGTTTCAGCTGCATGGCTTTGGAATGCTCATGACTTTTTACTTTTTAAACCTTTATGGGTACATTCAGGCAAATAAAGTCAAACCCCACTAGCTATAGACATACATTTTCTTTTCCTCCCCAGTAGAGCATAAGTGGATTGCTTAGCTGTACTTTGGAAACACAGAGTTTAAAATCAATCCTGATGTCTATTAACATTAGGGTACCTGCAATGTATCCCAAATAACATTCAATACAAAGGGTAAAAAGGTCACACAAACAAACCATTGAGTAAAAACAGCAAGAAAGACCCAGCTAATTTAGAGTCTCCTGTAATTGAGGCCCATGGGATATATGCAAATTACATCTTAAGGACATAGCAGTGTTTCAGTTACATGGCTTCTGCATGCCCTTGACTTTTCACTTCTTACTTTTTAACCCCTTAGTGGTGCATTCATTCAAGCCAATCAGGTATCCAGGACCAGCATATAGTTAATGCTATGCCATACCCTTGAAAATATATATCATTCAGAACCTGATTTAGATCCAGGTTAACTTAATAATGCATTGCTTACTCCTTTAATTTTCTTTTTTACATCTTAAAACAGAATAAAATGTTCCAATGGCTCTCTTAACTTCCCTTCTAGTTAAAGATTATGGATCAGATTCATTAGCAGTTCCATGAAGTGTAGTTATCATGTTGATAGTGCGCCATACTGCCAACATGGCAGGCTACTATTTGGTATTCCTTAAAATGGCACTACACAATATGCTAATGACAGCATGAAGAGCTGAATTTCATGCTAATTAACCAATCTAATATGGCAGACCTATTCAGGAAGTTATAAAGTGATAGTGTAGCCTTTCACATTGTACAGCAAAACTCTTTGGAATACAGCATGAATGGAATTAGAAAAAAAAACTGTTAGGGGTTGCTGCCGCTATTATTATTATTATTATTATTATTATTATGTACAACAGACTTTAAATCAGGATACTGCTGCTGCTACTGCCAGGCCTCAGGCAAGAAGAAGGGTATTTAGACCCTGTTTATCTTATCTTGGAATCCATGACACATACATTGCTAAGAGATACTGGGTGGACAGGGAAACAGTGGAGAAACTATGCAACCTCTGCTGCCTCCACCTAACACCCCAGGAAAATCATGGAGAACCCATTCAGTGGAAGCAAAGGTATGTGTAGCATTAAGTATACTAGCTACTGGTACTTTCCAAAGACCTGCAGGGGATATATTAAGGTTTAGAGGTTTTGAGCTTAGTCAGATCTAGGTTGAAAGACATGACTGAATTCCTACAAATTGTGGCAGACTCCCAACTTGAGCCCGGCTGGTGGATGTGCACCCTTGATGTTAAATCTTTATATACGAACATTCCACATTGGGCCGGATTACAGGCCGTTGAATATTGGTTGGTCAAGGGTAACCTCTATCCACCGGGTTTTAATACGCTGATACTTTGTATGGTGGAACAGGTACTAACCAAGAATGTTTTTTTATTTTCATCAGGATTGTTATTGGCAAGTCCAAGGTACAGCAATGGGGGCATCATTTGCACCAATATATGCCGACCTATTTATGGGGTTCCTGGAGGAACAGCTTATCTATGAAAAGGCCCACAATATCTACATAGATGAATTGGATATCTGGCGCAGGTACCTTGACAATTGCTGGCTCATTTGGAGGTCTGATCAGGAATATCTATTGCAGTTCATTCAATACCTAAACGACAACAAGTGGGGTATTGAATTTACTCTCAATATGCAATATAGTGAAATTCAATACTTGGATGTCTTTATCATTAGGAATAGTGATCATACACTTGACACAAACATTTTCAGAAAATACCCACAATATAATACCTTGTTGGATGCCAGTAGTCTACACCCAAAACATATTATAAGAAATATTCCCAAGTCTCAATTTTTGAGAGTTAAAAGGATATGCTCCAATCAGGCATGTTATGAATACTATCAGCATGACTTAAAGAACAGATTTAAGGCCAGAGGTTATAATCGGGTCATATCATGTCAGCATATAATTGGGTGGAACAATTTAACAGAAATCAGTTGCTTAGTTATAAAGAAAAAAACAATACCGGGTGGTGCCCATTAGATTTGTAACCACATTTGGTAGGAATATTAATGTCATTAGAAATTTGATTAAAAGTAATTGGAATATTTTACTAGCTAATCCAGCTTTAGCTAATATTCTTGCCTCAGAGTGCCAGTTTTCATATAGAAGAGGTCGTACCTTGGGATCATATCTGAATCTACATAAAAAGGGAAGACAAAGGAATATGGGTGATATACAACACTTTCTGGTGACCAACTAAGGGGTTCCTTTCCCTGTGGTCATTGTTCTTTTTGTGTTTATATGAGGAAATCTAAAGAATTCTCCAGCAGGAATACAACAAAAGTTTTTGAGATTAGATGTTTTGGCAACTGCGGAACCAATTAGGTCATATATCTTGCCACCTGTTCCTGTTCTGCCTTTTATATTGGGCAGACCTCAAGACCATTGAGAATCAGGATGTCAGAACACCTTAGTGACATTAGGAATGAACATCTATCTAGTGCTTTATATAAACATGTATTGTCTCATACCAGCATAAAGTTTCAGTTCCAAATCATTGATGCCATTAGGGGTGACAATACTAATAAATTTGGATGGCATGATATGCTTAACAGCAAAGAAAAGGCCTGGATTATTAGACTTGGAGGGTTATTTAATCAGGGTCTTAATGATCATTTATAAGATGGTATATATTTACAAGTTGTTTAATTGGGCTAGCGTGCTTTTACAATGTAATATATCAAGACATTTAGATATGATTAATTTTTCTGTTCTCAGTATGTTTATGTAAAAATCTTTTGACTTTTAGGTTCATATTTAATTTTTGGTATGATACCTTTAAATGTGTAATTATCCTCACTTATTTTCTTATTAGCCAGTTATCTTATGGCTATATTAATTCAGCTGATGGAATGTTATGCTATCACTGAAAAAGGCTTTGTACCGAAACCGGTCTGTTTGTTTGGGTTAGAACATATTAATAAATGGTTAATGGATACATTCATTATGGGTGCTGGCTGCCTTTTTGACTTTGATATATTAAGGTTGTCATAGGCATCAGTCAATAGAATATTACATCAGTTTTTAAATGCAATGCTACTACATGCAAGGGATCACATCTGCTTCCCATGCATCCCACAGCAGACAACAAGAACCCTGCAGGAATTTTATGCAGTAGCACATTTCCTTGATGTGTTGGGGCCATAGATTACACAGATAGAAACAAAAGCCCCACCCAATGAACAGGGATGGAGGTACATTTGTAGAAAAGATTTCCACTCTACATAATGTCAGGTTGTCTGTAATGCCCAAGGGATCATCTGCAGTTTCTTTGCAGGTAACCCAGGCAGTTTCCATGACTCACACATATGCCACTCCTGTGAGCAGTATACTAGGTTATGCACTATGAGAAACCCACACAACCCCACTTAGCAAGGATACAATGAGGCCCATGCTCAAGCTAGGAATATCATATTACATGTTTGGATTGCTTACATCAAGGTTTCAGTGTATAGATACATAAGGAGGTGCACTGCTGTATGACCCAGGGACCTCTGTCAACATACTTACAGTCTGTGCCATGTTACACAATATAATTCTCAGGGAACAGCTTCAAAAAGGACAACAAGGTGCAGGGCCACAGTTTCAAGGACCACAGGGAGGGCCAGCACCAACTGATATAGATTAGGAATCTGAGGGAGAACTGCCAGCTGCAGATGGTGCTGGCAAATGCAGGCATGCACAGTATGCCCCAATTATGGCTAAAAGGCAAAGGACAGCACACACAATCACGACCTAGGTCAAAGCCTAGGATCCCATGCAGATACATATAAGAAAATTGGTGCCTATCAAACTGCACAACCTTTACTTAACCATTTAATGGCTGTGTTCAGGGGCAATCCCTAAAGACACAGTTGTTACCTATAATAATGGCAAGGTATGTGTGGAACCTGTAAAGAAAATGTTTTACTCCTCAGACAGTAAAAACAGATGTATAGCACTCAACAATACTGTTTAGATAGCTTGAATGTATGTGAGGTGGTATGGGCAAGTGATTTTTTTTTCAATGTGTACGTGTGTCTATATGAACACAAACACTGCAAGCACTGAGCTAGCACTACATCCTGGCATCTCAGGCAGGTGTGAGCCATGGATGGTAGAGTAGTCAGTTTAGCATCATTGCCTGTGACTATGAGATCCAACTCTACCAGGATTTGCACTTCTACTTACATAGCTAGAAGTCGGGGTGCTACCTGAATGTGAGTGGTGTCTTCTAGGCAAACTATCCTCACAACTACATCCCACATCCCTATGGTTTACCACATCTAGGTGTAGTCACAGCACTCACTAACAGATCAGTGGAGGTAGTGTCACTACAGGAGCAATATCTTGCATGGCCACATCTAATACCAGAAGATGTAGCAGCTGTCCAGCCACATGGATGCACATCCTCCTCCAACAGATGTTCCATCACAGGCAGTGCCCAATCCAGTGTGTCATTCATCCTGTCCAAGGAGTCATTCACACAGTTTAGGGAGTCATGCATGCCAGAATGCAAGACGTTTAGTACTCACACTGCCTCTCTACCAAGGCCTTGTAGGAATCTGCCTGTTCCTCCACTACAGCCCTACACATATGACTGGTGGTAAATAATGACACACCAGCATCAGAAGAAGGGTAGACAGCAGGCATCCTCAGAGCACATCTACCAGCCTTCCTGTGTGGAATCTCACCCTCATGATGGCTATGACGAGAAGCTACCAACTCTGCAACCAGAGTAACCATACTGCCCTGATCAACTGTGTCACCCTCAACCTGTACTATATCAGAAGTCTCTGTGTTATGGGTATGTGTAGGCATATTGACTATGTCCTAAATATGGGAAGGTGGTATGGGAGCCATAACTTCATGGTTAGACTGGCCCTCTCTACCCCAGACTGTGCCTTTTTATTGCCACCATCATCATCAGAGGCTACAGATACTCTGACATCAGGTAGAAACTGTTCCACAGTTCCACTGTCAGGATTGCCTATGATAACAAGCAATAAACATAACCTCAAAAGGTAGAATAAAACTGATCACATATTTTTCTTATACAACATGAATGTTAAACTCTAATAGATGCTAAAGCAACACAACTTTTACTCTTATTTAGATCTGAGTCTACTTTATATGCAGTAATATCATTAACCAAATGTGTGCTCACCATGTGCAGGTGGGCTGGCAGCCTACAATCCAGATGTCCTAGAAGGGGAAAGAAAGAAGGCTAATAAGTATCACAATGAAAATGAAACAAGAAAAAGAGATCAATCCCCTTGACATGTGCAGATTAAGAATGCACTCATAAAAAAATGTAGTGAACAGATGGATTCCCTCCTTCAAACACCCTTCTCTATGTCTCTATTACTGTGTCATCTGATTCACACTTATCATTGGCTCTATATATACCGTATGACACTTGCATTTTGCATACTTGGTAGTTCTGCTTCAGACACTTGGAGTCTGTTATCCCATTAGCTCCAATATGAAAGATTCTGTGTGAACCCGCTGCCGAGCTGTCTGAATCTCTGACAGAGGACAGGAACTACTCTGTTTTAGTTAGTATTGGTTCGGTAGCAGGACCACCTCCCATGGGCACCTGTTCTTGGGCAAATGTAGCCACCCTATGGCAGGCTGAGGTTATCATATCACTTGTCCAGTGTCGCTTCTTAATGTCAGACAGCACTGATATCATTGACCATCTTCTGACATATCCTCTGTCAGGCAGATTGGTCACCTCTATCTCTTATAAGAGAAAGGCTCCATGGAGATGTAAGGCCTGGCTAAAGACCTCATTTTCTGCATCAGTGTAAGGTGGCTTGTGAGATACAGACTTCTTCTTGAGTGCCATATTTCTGTATGAGAAGAAACAGGAAACAGACATATTAAATATGTATAATACACAGACAGGATACCTGTGAATTCAATTAAATATGAATGTATGTATCCATCAAGCACACAACAATTTAATAAGTAATGCTCCCTACAACTACACAAAAGTTAGGATAGCCACCCCCAAATATTCTAAATGAAATATCAGCAGTAAACTATAACAGTCCTGTAATGCAGATAACACAGGTTTGTGTAACTGTGCAATAAATTGCAGCATTAACAATAACAATAACAATTAACAATGTAGCAGTAGAAATGCAAGACAATTATTTGTAAGTGCCATCTCCACTGTTATAGAGGGCACTCAGTTAGAAATCACAAACTTAACACATTTTTCTTTGTGGTAACACATGTAAAAATGCCAGACCTTGTTACAAAGTTCTGATACACTCATCTGCAATAACTTTGCAAATAATAAATATAATTGAATACAACCTACAAAACATAGGTCAGGTAGCATGCTGTAGCATATTTATGTAATGTAGACATAACTAATATACCTGGGCTATGCCAACAGTAAAGGAATAAAGAAAAAATATTAACATAAAACATAGTTTGGCGAGGCCATTGCAATTCACCCTTTAATGTTACAATAAAAGCATTATATAAGAAATAGCAAACTACATTAATAATAAAGCAGTGTACAGCATAGATTATTCTCCAAAAGTTGAGTTTAATCAGCAGTATCATGCTCTTTGGATCTAAACAGTCTCACAATGATACAAGGCATTAGCTATATGATTACCTTTATATAGTAATGAGTCAGCCCTGTGAGCATTGTGAGTATGCAAATGAAGTGTTATCTCATTAGCATTCCTGAATAACACAATCTGTACTAAGTGTAGAGAATGTAAATATGGTGCAAGGAGCTGCACAATTATGCCCTAGCACTGCAAGGACAAATACTGAGAAGTGTTACCTGCTAATGGATTTCAGGTGTCCATGATTAATCTGGCTACAGGAACAATCAGGGTTTCCAGTCTTCCCTTTGTGATGCACACTTACTGAGGGTGTGTCAGGGAGAAGGGAGTTACCAGAAAGTCTGAAAGTACATTGATTAAATTAGGTAAACAACATTTACAACATTCAAATGCTGGCTTTAATGACCATAGTTACTGCCACTTACTAAGAAATGTTCATATTCAAAGGAGAATATTAAGCTTTGATAAAGGTAAAATATGCAAGAAAACTGAGAGAGAATTGTTCTTAAAAGCATAGAAAATGGAATAAGGCATCCTAAAGAAAGAGAGAAATGCACACATGCACCTTTTGCAGTCATTGTTTAATATTGTGTGAGTACATGGGTATACTAACTGCTGGCGATATCACAATCATCCAGACATTTGCTGTCAATAGACAGGACAACTTTCATAACTTGTTTCTGTTACATTTTCAATGTGACCTGATACAATGTCACATTTTCAGTACATCAAAACACATTCCCCTTGCCAATATATGCCTTTGTCTAAGACAAATATGCAAAATGCTCTTCAATGATTGTTCTTAATACCCTGGTTTGATGGTTCAAATCCATGCAAGTTTTTGTTACAAGATCACAAAGTTGTTTAATTTATTTTATTTATTTATTTATTGTACATTTATTAACTGGGATGGTCCGACTAGATACATGTCCATTTTCAGCGGAGTCCCGGGGAAAAAAGCTCCAGGTTACATACACATATTACAAATACTAGGAACATTGCACTTAGGTTATAGGCATTACAAAAATACATAGTCCAATAATAGAGGTTACAGACATACAAACAGATTACAGACATAGTAATACAACCATCCATGAGGCCTGATGCTTACATTTCAATTCAAGTTATTGCTGTTGATAACATATTACCTTGGGTTTAAGATAATTTATTCACACAATCAATACATTGAGTAGCTTTTGTGAAGATTATCCCTGGTTAGATGAAGAGGGATGGATGGGTAAGGACATTTATTAAAATCGAGGTCGAGGGCTGTGTGGGGTACTAGTTGGGGTTGGTACAGGGACATATCCAGTGTGATTTGAAGTGGCTTTTAAGTTTGTATTTGAATATCCTTGGTGAATACTCTAGGGTAAGATCAGCTGGTAGTGAGTTCCAGTTTTTACCGACAGAGTTGGTGAAGAGGGAGTTGCCCGCAGCATGGTTGGATTTGATTGTAAGTACTAGGAGTTTGGTGGATGAGCGGAGTGTTTGATTGTTCCTGTAGGGGCAGATTATGTTTCTTAGGGCTGGAGTAATTTCCAGATGTTGGAGCATTTTATGGGCAACTATGAGCTGGTTGAGCTGTAGGAGGTTGGGTAGTTCCAGCCAGCCCAGGAGATTTAGGTTCCAGCAGTGGTGGGTACGGTAAGGTGTGCCAGTTGCAAATCTGGCAATGTTTTTGTAACATGATGACAATTTATTAAGATTGGTTTTGCTCAGGTGGGAGAAGAGAGGGGAGGCATAAAGAAGGGTAGATAGAAAATGGGAGCAGGCGATTGCAATTCTAGCCTGTGGGGTGAGGAATGATTGATCCTATAG